>NC_139713.1:26690658-26930658 GCF_964188405.1 Protomyctophum parallelum
ATTTTTGAATAGCCAACTCTAAAATGAAATCACTTCCTCAGGATTTATGTGACAGTTAATGTGAGTGTACAGTTAATGGTACTGAAAGTAATATTCTTTGTTTAAAACAAACAAAGTTTATTGTTAAAGGGGTTCAAGCTCTATATTATGACATAATCATTGCTGTAGAGGGTTTGTTCAGTAGCCTAATAGGGATCAGGCTCTTTAGTAAACAGAAAATACATGTTCAGCTTGGGTTCCAGTTCCAATTCTGTATGCTAATGTATTTGTTTCATCACCTCCGATGTCATTGGTTTATCCTGTGCCTTGTATGAGTTATCTCTCTTGAGTGCTGATTGGATAAAATTGGTATCCTGACTCAAGCAGTGATTACTATGGGAATCTATCACTTACAGCTCCTTTAACCCATTTTGACCTGAGATCAGATTAAAAAAAAGTCTGTTTGAAAATGACAGTTTTCTGAAAAAGCTATGTTTCTATTTCAGTGGTTCTTCGATTTTAATAGCAGACCTACAAGCTCGTAGCGCGCCTCTCGGTGGCGCACTATTAGCTTGTAGATCTGCTATTTTTCAATAGCTAAAGCGTAGCATAATGCTAACACCAAAAGGGGTTCCCGACCAAAATGGGTTTTAAATGAACACTGTGTACTTGTGTTCCAGAATGTAACAAGGAGATGGACATTGTCATTGTCCTGGATGGATCTAACAGCATCTACCCCTGGTCCAGTATCGTTGAGTTCCTACTGAAGTTCCTCAAGAACATTGATATTGGACCTAAACTTTCACAGGTCAGCTTCATGGATGGATGGATGGATGGATGGGTGGATGGGTGGATGGGTGGGTGGATGGATGGATGGATGGATGGATGGATGGATGGATGGATGGATGGATGGATGGAAGAATGGATTATGTGCAGAGTTGTATTTTCATCACGTTACATATATTTGATTAGATTAAATTAGTTAATTGGCAGAAATTGGAAGAATACACATGCAAGTGACACAACGCTACAAATGTGGGTGCATTTGAATTGGTATAGTTTCCTGGGAAACAGAGGGTCCCGGGTTTGAGCCCCGGCCTTGTGACGAAGTGTCCCTGAGCAAAACTGCTTTCTCCCTCCCTGTGGACAAATCTGACCACTAGGGTGGAGCTGAAAACTGAATTTTCCCCGTGGGAACAAATAGGTCTAATTATTATTTTATTATGATTATTATTGTTATGTATCATTATTATTATTATTATTATTATGTACCAGACATAATCCAGCATGAACTATAATAGTGTATACAGCCTATTCAAAATGTAGGCGAATAAAACCGCTGTTTAATTATAGGTTAAGCCTTATCCGCTGTGTGACAGGGCGGTCAGGTTTTATTATGGGCTCATTGATCGTACAGTTTTCCAGAGGAGAGCACTGGAAAGTCTTCAGACTGCACAGTCCAGTCACATCTTCCATGGCTGCTCAACTCCTCTGCCTGCTGGATGAAGGACATATTAGTACCAACAGACCCAACCACAGTCTGGGAGAATATGCGCGCGCACATGTGTGTGTGTGTGTGTGTGTGTGTGTGCGTGCGTGCGTGCGTGCGTGCTTGCCTTACAGTTTTCTGAGGATAGAAGGTTGAGGAGGATTCTGGGAAGTGAGCTCAGTTGGTCAGGTATATAAGGATGGTCAGAGTTATAAGGCTGCTCAGAGATATTAGAAAGCGCTATCCATACTCCTTCCGGCATCCAAACCTTCCTTCAGAAACAGAGGTGATATCATTTCAAATTGATGTCATTCCGAATTTTGGATTGGCCGGTCTCCGACCTTTTCTTAGAACTCGTGCACCTCCAGATGTCCTGACTCTGATGTCCTGAACCGGAATATTTTAGGTCGTCGGAAGGAGCATGTATTGGCCTTATGAGATATAGTGTGTGGATGGTCAGGGATATAAGGCTCACCTGTTCTGTTGTACTGTTCCGCATGTTTCTACAACATACTGTCCATGCCTAACAGAAACAAACTTTTCAGTATTACCTGTATTGCTTCCAAGATTATCGGACTTCCCACACCAACACTTTCTGATATGAACAATAAGGACATCACACGGCTAGCACTCTCAATATCATGTGACACTGATCATCCCCTGTATCGCTTTTTCAACCTCATGCCATCAGGACAAAGATACAGAACCTTACCATGGAAAAAGGTTCGTTTCAGTAGGAGCTTTGTCCCCCCCATTAAACAAACTGCCCCGCCGACAGGATGGTTCTGTACACAGTGGGGAACTCATGTTTTTGTATTGTCTTGGTGATGTATTTCTGTACTATGTGTTGTTTTTGTTGTGGTGTTGAACAGACCTGTGAAGATGAATATCCTTCGGGGCAATAAATTAATTGCATTTTTATATAATGAATTGCATTTTTATAGCGCTTTTCCAAGTGCTCAAAGCGCTTTACAATGGTTCATTCATTCATACATTGGGAGGTTAAAAAGATTATTATTATTAGGTTTAGGCCTGTGGTTAGGTTACCGTTATTAAAGTTAAGCATGTTGTGAATTGTGATATATAATTATTTGGGAATTTATTGTGCTGTCTCTGCTATAATTGGCGTAGACACTGGTACTTTTATCCATAGAGTAGTACTGAGCGACATGCTTATTGTATCATGAAGATATATGCCATGATATTGTGAATGTAACCTTACTGCACCTATAATATTTGTGTCCTTGTGCGTGCGTGCGTGCGTGTGTGTGTGTGCGTGCGTGCGTGTGTGCGTGCATGCGTGCATGCGTGCATGCCTGTGTGTTTATGTAAATGTATGTATTCTAGGTGGCCATCGTGTCATATGGTGAAAATGTCACCCATCGCGTCAACCTGAGTCAATTTGACAATACAGAGTCTCTGCTAGAGAAGGTGAAACATATAAAGCAGCAGACGGGATACAAGACCATGACAGCCCTGGGCATCGAAACTGCCAGGTGTTTACACCAGCCTCGTCAACATCACACATCACAAAGCCTCATAACAACAGATTGGAAATCACTTTGTGGCTCAACTAATGATCAACATATCATTATTTTCAAACTGAAAAGCTACAGTTCATTTTGATTTATGAGCCTTGCCGATATCTGTCTGTTGTAGACCTAACACTGTATGCTGTTACTGTGCCACATGAACCGTGCAGGGGGCTCCCCGCTCAACTAAGTATATGGGGTTGACCTTTGACCTGAGCTCAACAACAAAGTTTTATTATAAATAAATAAAAATTCTACATACATTTTGACTAGTATAAAGTGGAATTATATACTGTTTATATCTGGGCTGTTAACCATAAATGGTGGAGTAATCTGATTAATGTAGCTGGGGCATCAAAGTTAATTAATGTTCACCAGCAGTTCGCTGACAGTTTATTCTTTGAATGCCACCAGGAAAGAGGCCTTCACGGTGGAGCGCGGTGCCCGACCCGGAGTGAAGAAGGTCATGGTGACCGTGACAGACGGAGAGTCTCACGACTTCTACAACTTGAACAGGGTCATCAAAGACTGCGACGACGATGACATCGAGAGGTTTGGCATCGCTGTGAGTTTTGCATGAACGCTCATACTCTCATTGTTCAGTCATGATTCTCAATGTATTGTAAAGCTCATCGATAACCTCAAAGGACTCTGTAGGACATACTGTAGGACAGTGAAGATAAATGTGAGCATAATTGTGATGAAGACACTGTAGAAGAAACCAAAAAAAATCATTATCATATTATGGAGTGTATAACGCACTCAGTCACTCAGTCACTCACTCACTCACTCGATCACTATTCGCTCCCATGCTGTTTCAGCCGGTTCATTGTGTGTTTTCAGGTTTTGGGAGATTATAACCGTCAGAACAAGAGCTCAGCAGAGGTGCAGAAGTTCATCAAGGAGATTGAGTCCATCTCCTCACATCCACTAGAAGACCACTTCTTCAACGTGTCTGATGAGGTCGCTCTGTTGACCATCGTAGATGCTCTGGGGAGCAAGATCTTTGCTCTGGAAGGTACGTGCGCAGCCACGGCACACACACACACACACACACACACACGCATGCAACCACACAAACCCCCCCACACACACACTCAGGATCATTTGGCACTGTTGATAAAGATGCAGAATCATGACAGGTGGAGAAATTGTATAAAGTATGCTTAATGCTTATATACATTTTCATACACTCTGCTCTATGTCTGTCTCCTGATTTTCCGGACCTGCACAGGTTTAGAGAGAGTTACTGTTGTATAGCAACTCTCTCTAAACTTATTTGTGCGGGCCCGGACTGTTGGCCTAGCGGTCTGGGCCTTTGCTGCGTGTCACTCTCCGTTTCTCTCTCCCCATTTCCTGTCTATCTACTGTATACTCTCAAACAAGAATGACAACTGCCAGTGCCAGGTGCAGAAAGCTCTCGTTGATGAACATCATTCTACAGTATAATCAGTGTGTGTGCCGCAGCCTCTGCCTCAGCTCACGGCTTTACATTGCGGCATTCAGAGTATTGTTTTTTTGCCGTTCAGACTATGTGTTTTATGGGTTTAGAGGCAGCCTAGAGACCAGGTAGCCAATCATGAAAAAGTGTCCACTACGGTCGCTACTAAAGGTAGCAGCGAATGTAGTCCAGGAGCTTTTCAAGCACCTGGCAAAAAGGCAGGTCTTAAAACTATTTTCCTTGATCAGCAGGAATGCTGTAACAAAAACACAAGCATGCTGTAAAACAATGGCTCTATGATTCTTGCACTGCACATAGCACTGTGCATATTATGCAAACAATGTTGACTTGCAGAAATAGTAACACAAATGTAACATAAATCTCTCCTCTTCCAGCTACATCTGGTAACTACACTTCATCCTTTGAGCTAGAAATGTCTCAGGCTGGATTCAGTGTTCACGCTTCTAAAGTAAGTCAACTTCCCATGACTTCATGACAGCCATTTGATTTCTGTGTTTACATCCGAGGCATGGCATGCAGTTCAGTAATCACCGTAAATAAAGTGAACTTAAAGTTGATCAGCAAGAATTCTGTAACAAATATAAGCATGCTATAAAACAATGGAGCTGCTATCTGTGATCTAAAATAAATAATTAGGCCTATTTGATCCCATGGGGGAAAATCGGTTTTCAGCTTCACCCAAGCAAGTGGTCAGGCTTGAGCGTGGGAGGGGAGGGGGGTAGTTAGGGAGGGTTAAGTGTCTTTCCCAGGGACACGTCGACAGATTACCGGGGCCCGAACCCAGGATATTTAGTTTCCCAGGCGGCCTTTCTGACAGTGGTGTAAAGTAAATAAGTACATTACTCAAGGACTGTACTTTAGTACAATTTGGAGTATTTCCACATTTCTTTCTAGTTACTAGTTACATTGTAGCCTGAGCTAACGTGTTATGTTTCTGGTCTAGAGGGGCGGGTCGCGGCAGAGATTTGCGCTCGCCCTGATTGGATCTCACCGATCTGTCAGTCACCCCCGGCCCCTCCCCTCCCCCCAGTGCAGCGCTACGTCACATCATTTGGAGCGACGCCCACCCGGAAGGGTTGACTCCCACTTCCAGAGCGGCCAATGCGTTCCTCCAGGCTTTACTTTTTTGCGCCGACGAAAATGAAAGCCTGGGTATCGAGGCTAGTTACAAATTTTGATTATTATTACAAAACATACATTAACCACTTCAGCCCTATTATACATTCCGGCCATTTGAAACTTTGCTGATCTACAAGCTCACAATGCATGTGAGCTTGTAGATCTGTTATTTTCAAACGAATGATATACATTTGGAAACATGTGAAATGGGACGTTCTGCATAATGAGTACTTTTCACTTTTAGTACTTTAATTACATTTTGATACCAATACTTTTGTAAGTACATTTTCTATTCAGAATTTTACTTGTAACAGAGTAGCAGTACTGATACTTATGTAAAAAATGTGAGCTATTTTTTCCACGACTGCTCTACCCATTCAGTTATGGCTAATCCTAACATTGAGATGGTCACATCGTCACAGTTCCTATTATGTTCTGTGCGCGTCATTGAAGAGGGCTTAGTGATGGATCTAGGATTTCAGACTTTGTTTTATCTGTAGGGGATCTGTTTATAGGGTCATTCAGACCACTGCCCAACCCAACGTTGTAATGTTTACATGTACATTTGCTCCATCATACTACTGTCATGTGTCGTGCAGGAGTTTGTAGAGCAGAAATGATTTGCGCGCAACACCATAATATAACAAAGTATAAATCGGATTCAATATGGTTTTGTCTCATTGCAAATCTTCGGTCTAAACAGGGCTTAAGAGGGACTATATATATATATTTTTTTTTTGTAATGTTTGTATGTATTTGCATGTGTGTGCATTAGGTATCGTCACCCCTCTGATTTCTGTTTCACCAATACTCTGAAGAATGTTCGGCATATTCAAACAGCCTCTCTTTCCTTCCTCTTCACACTCCGTCAGACTTGTGACAGTGCGTGTGTGTGCGTGTGTGTGTGTGTGCGTGCGTGCGTGCGTGCGTGCGTGCGTGCGTGTGTGTGTGTGTGTGTGTGTGTGTGTGTGTGTGTGTGTGTGTGAGCATGAGGTGGGTGTTCAGTGTTCACAATACAGAAAAAAACAACTTGTTTTCTTTTTCCCTAGAATTCACTCATCAGGTATTTCCTGTGTCTCTGAAAGAACAAACAGTCTCCTTTATGGCGTGACTGCACTAACACATCACGCTCATCCTGCTCTTGACTCATTTTGTCACCCCCCTCACTACCTCCTCCCCTGCATGTAAACAGTCACAGTACACTCACAAGTCCATCTTTAAATGTTTCGCTCCCCTTGAGGCTGAGGACAATCTCACAGGTCCCGTTGCTAAAACTAGGTGGAAACAATTACAGAGTTGGAAATAAAACTGCATTGCAGAACCAATCCGTTGTCTTTAGTGTGGTCCTTCATATTGGGGCAGTGACAGGCTTTGTTTGCAGTGGCCATAAGTTGGCACTGTTGTCTGTTGTTGGTACCTTACATTTAGAATTGTCAAGCGGAGATCACAGACCATTCAGCAACGCAAGACTAAAGTCTCAGTAACGTGACTGTTGGGTGGCAGTAGCTCAGGAGGTAGAGCGGCTATTTTAAGGCCTATTCATATTCCAGTTTTCGGTGCAGAAGTGACCAGGTGTTAGTAAAAACAGTGTTGTTGTGTGAGCGGTTACCACCGCGGCGTGACGTCATGATGTAGTTTTCGGTGGTCACCTCTTCACCGAAAACTGAACTATGAATGGGCCTTTAGTATCGGAGTGTTCTCGGTTAATTCCTTGGCTCCTATTGGCTTGGGTGAACTTTGACCAGGCATCAACCAATAGGAACGAACTGCCGTGATTGACCCCACTTTGGCAGCCGTTATGCTTGTATTTTTCTGTCAGTGAGTGAATCGACACTCCAACTTAAGTCAAACTAACCACACACCAGAAAACCGACACTGCTGAGTGCTCATGCACAGCCCCACAAGACAACATGGGAAATTGATGCTACACGGCACATATGAAGCACATGTGTGACTGTGACCTTATGCTTCCTTGTCCATTAGGGTCATGTGCCAAAAATAGCCGGCCTGTAAGGTCACAATTACGTCTCAGATGTTGGGCTTGTACATCTACTATTTTGGGGGCGTGACACAATCCAAACCGAACCAGGCTGTGCTGTCCAGCTAATCCGGGGCCTTTTGAACCCCTGGAACACAATCAAGGGAAAGGAATACTTTCTTGCTTCATTGTGATAGACAATCCATACCACTTCCTACATGAACCCTCCCCTTCCCCTTCCTGCTGAAAATCTTTATTCATAAACCAGACACAGGAAGATGGTTTTACATTATTGTCTTTCAGCTGTCCCGCACAATTGACATTCTGTCATTTGTCCAGATGCTTTTGATATTCTTTCTTAGCAAGTTATGCCACTAGGGGGCATATCAAGTCTGATCCTATCTTGGTGTT
The DNA here is from genome assembly GCF_964188405.1 of Protomyctophum parallelum. Lineage (NCBI taxonomy): Eukaryota > Metazoa > Chordata > Actinopteri > Myctophiformes > Myctophidae > Protomyctophum > Protomyctophum parallelum. The sequence goes on from NC_139713.1 coordinate 26,698,629, forward strand.
CTTGGTATACAGTACTGTTTCAAATGCAACCGTACTGTATACCATTGACCAAGGACACTCAGATAGGCTGCAATTCATAGCTTTCAAGTCCTACACGGAATATGAACCCCTGTCCCCCACGCAGGCACCAACATGTCTTCTGTTGAGCTATAAGTGAGACAATAAATTGCGATTTGACCATTGAGCAGGTAGAAGACCAACTACAACCACCACAGTTGTGATAGTTATATTCTACTGAATTTTTTTATTTTTAGCCTTACATCATCACAGCATTTCCGATGGACCCAAATTAAACCAATAGGATCCATTGTCTGTAGCTCTCAGAGTTAACGGAGCACTGAGTATGAGTGTATCATGTGTGTGTTGTGTCCTATAGGAAGGAGTGATGTTGGGGGCAGTAGGTGCATATGACTGGAATGGGACAGTGGTTATGTATACTGCTGGAGGAACTCTGGTTCCTGACAAGACAACATTCTATGACCCGCATACTGAGGAAGGATACGAAGCACTGGCTGGATACCTTGGTGAGTTCATGTGTTTCCCTCTCTCTCCCTCTCTCTCTCTCTACCTCCCTCTCTCTCTTCCTCTCTCTACCTCGCTCTAGTCTCTACCTCCCTCTCTCTCCCTCTCCCTCTCTCTCTCTACCTCCCTCTCTCTCCCTCTCTCTCTCTACCTCCTTCCCTCTCTCTCTTCCTCTCTCTACCTCTCTCTAGTCTCGACCTCCCTCTCTCTCCCTCTCCCTCTCTCTCTACCTCCCTCTCTCTCTCTTCCTCTCTCTACCTCTCTCTAGTCTCTACCTCCCTCTCTCTCCCTCTCTCTCTCTCTCCCTCTCTCTACCTCCCTCTCAGCCTTTCTCTCTCCCCCTCTCCCCTCCCTCCCCCTCTCTATCTTTCTCTCTCTACCTCCCTCTCTCTCTCCCTCCCCCTCCCTCTCTAAAAGGAGCTCTATTGACATGAGAGAACATCTTATCTTACAAGTGAGAAGTAGCAGAAGTGGCGCATTGTAACCGTTATCACTGCTCCCACTTTCCATTGCTATGTTTTTTCCCATTACTGTAAATATCACACGTCAGTACTAACTACCAGGTCCATAATGCACGTTAGCGTTGCACCACACTATTGAGCGCTATTGACATTGCTCCCTACCATTTCTGCCATATATATATTTATTGTCTTTAGTTTATTGCCCCATTCCGCCTATCAACCACACCGGACTGCTCCGGAAGGCAACGCCAATTTTCTGGCAGAAATAGTTATACATTCATATAGGAATGGTTAGCCTGGTATACACTAGAAAGTTTACAGAAGTCTCTCCCCCCCTCTCTCTCTCTCTGTCTCTCTGTTTCTTTGTCTGTCTCTCTCTCTGTAGTCCTACAGTACTGTACATCTATGTTAACCACTTTCCATCACATCTGATGTATTTGGCTGTAGACAGTTCAAAGGCTTCATTTCATAGACTGTCTACTGTTAGACACTGCAGCCTTTGACGAGATGGTGGTGTGCCGTGCGTTGTGTGTGTTCCTCCACAGTCAGTAGTGTTTTATAGTTTCCTCCAAGCAATGGGATTTAAACGGTTGCAAAGCCTGTAAAAATAACCCACTAATAGAACCAAAATGTGCCTTCCCACACACAATCATTTGTGTGTGCCTGCACGTCTGTGTGTGTGTGTGTGTGTGTGTGTGTGTGTGTCTGTGTGTCTGTGTGTGTCCATACACATGTTTACAACATTTTGTGTGACCTCTGCCTGTGGTGGAAAAAGTACTCAAATGTTTTAATGAAGTAAAAGTATCAATACTGCAATACATCTCTGAGACAAACATTGTATTAACCACATCAGCCATATATTTTGGTCATTTGAAAAGAGCTACAATCTACAAGCTCACAATGCGACACATTTTTATATTTTATACAGTACATTTGAAAACTTAGAAATAGAAATAAAACATTCTCACTCCAAGCAGAATGTTCTATTTCCCAAGTTTTCAAATGTATAATATCAAAAAATCTACAAGCTCACAGTGTGTTGCATTATGATCTTGTAAGTAAAGTACCAATACCTCAAAATTGTAAGTGCCGTGCTTAAGTTAATGTACTCCGTCACTTTACACCATTGTGCGCACCGTGCACATGTTTACAACATTTCGTGTGACCTCTGCCTGACTGCATGCGAACGAACGTGCTGCATTTCTCTGCAGGCTATGACGTGCAGTCTGCCTCCACTCCTGACGGCGTGTTGTACATCACGGGGGCGCCGCGCTACAACCACACAGGACGAGTCATCATCTACAGTCTGGACCAAAATAATAACATCACTGTCTCACAAATCCTCAAAGGAGAGCAGGTCAGTGATGTCTATGGAGACACCAAGGAATCTATTGGGAGAGCACAAGTGTCAAAATATCAGAGGTCACGTGCAGATGAGTCACAAGTGTAATATATCTCAACTTTATTCATATATTGTTGTATTATAGTACGATGAATAGACAATCCATTTTAGTAGTCTTCTTTGTGGACACGTTTTCGGTTAGAACTGTGAAGAAAGAAAGAAAAAGAAAAAATATTCATACTAGTTTGGCTCCAAACTAAGGGTCCTAGCACCAAAGTGTTTCTTTTTTAGAAACGGTACGTATCAACTCGAAAATAGATAAATAAATATACTTCCAGTGGCATGAGTGTCAGGGGAACTAAAATAATGTTTTGAGAAGTTGTCAAAAACACATTGATGTGGAATGGTTATTGTGAAAGATATGCCAGTGAAAGTTTATATGAAACAGAATGTATTGAGAGAATAGCCCCTTGAGAGGCAGCATGTCATTTTAGAGGGGGTCCTACACATTGTAAAGGCATAAACAAACTACACGAATTTAAACTAGACATGTTATTGATCACACATAGTTGTAAAGTATTGAGGTACTTCATTATATATTAATTGATGCTTTGTTGATGTCGTCTCACCATTTGGCTGATGTGGATTTTGTAGATTGGCTCCTACTTTGGCAGTGTCCTGCAGACAGTGGATGTGGACATGGACTCATACACCGATTTATTGCTGGTGGGATCTCCTATGTACATGGGCTCAGAACGAGATGAACAGGGACTAGTCTACGTCTACAAACTCAACGAGGTACGTGCGCACGTGTGTGTGTGTGTGTGTGTGTGTGTGTGTGTGTGTGTGTGTGTGTGTGTGTGCGTGTGTGTGTGTGTGTGTGTGTGTGTGTGTGTGTGTGTGTGTGTGTGTGTGTGTGTGTGTGTGTGTGTGTGTGTGTGCGTACATGCGTGTGTGCGTGCGTGCGTGCGTGCGTCGGCATGCACATAATCACCTTTCAATATTTTCTTTGGTTAATTTTTAATTTGGTTTCATTGTCTTTCCTAATTTACCAGGAGGGCCAGTTTGAGCACCAGTTCACCCTAAAGCCTGTCAATCAGTCCTGTTGCACCTCCCACTCCTCTAGCTGTACCAATAAGAATGAGCCGTGCGGCGCCCGCTTCGGTACAGCCATCGCTGCCGTATCTGATCTCAACCTTGATGGCTTTAACGATGTGGTGATCGGTGCACCGTTCGAGAACGACCACAGGGGGGCGGTTTATATCTACCATGGGACAGACTCAAGGTCACTCAAAGAGAAGTTTGTGCAGGTAAGACCGACAGACGGCCGGGGCACATCAGTGCTACATCACGAATGTGTTGAGTTATGCGATGTACGTTGTTCTATGATATTTCTACAGTGGTGGAAAGAGACTAAGTACATTTACTCAAGTACTGTACTCAAGTGCTCAAGTACAATTTTGGGGTATTTGCAGCACTTTACTTGAGCATTTCCGATTTGTTTACTTCTGTTTACTTCTATTCCACTACATTGCAGATCAAAATATTGTACTTTTACTCCACTAAATTTATTTAACAGCTTTAGTTATTAGTTACTTTGTAAATTTGGATTATTATTACAAAACATACAGTAACCATATATACATATATATATACATATATACCCTATATACATTTCGGCCATTTGAAAATAGCCTGCTATTTTCTAAATATTTTAAAACATTTGAAAACTTGAGACATTCTGCATAATGAGTACTTTATCATTTTGATACCAATACTTTTGTTCTTTTACTTAAGCCCAAATGTGAGTACTTTTCCCACCACAGTACATAATGAATATGTTGAGTAATATGATGTTCTGTGATATTTCTATCGTGTTCTTTCAGCATATCCCAGCAGGAGGGGATGGAGAGAAGGTGAAATTCTTCGGCCAGTCAATCCACGGCGTCATGGATCTAAATGGAGATGGAATCACTGATGTCACCATAGGAGGGCTAGGAGGAGCATCACTGTTCTGGTGAGGAGTCTTTTGCTTTCTCTGTCGGACACACCCACTCTTACAGTAGTAGGCTAATCCACTTGAAGCATTAACAGTAGTTTAATACTTGTATCCAGGCTTTGGTTTGTAAAAACTAAGTGAGTTACTGGTACATTGTCTTAACCACTTAAGCCCTATAGGCTACTATGTGGTACAACAAATAGCATGAACAACTAATCTACAAGATCACAAAGTGTCACATTGCGATGCATTGTGAGCTTTATAGACCTGTATTTTTGTTCTTTTTTAAATCTTAAAAGAAATCCCCCAAAGTAAATGGTAAATGGTGCGTTTATACAGCGTCTTTATCCAAGGTGCTTTGCATAGAGTGTGCATTACATTCACCCATTCATGGCGGAGGAAACCATGCAAGGAGCAATTAGGGGTTCAGTCTTGCTCAAGGACACTTTGACACTGACTCTCGGGAGCCCGGGATCAATCTGCTAACCTCGAGTAGTGATGCCAGGGACAGGTCAATGTGGTAAATATATATTTTCCATTAACTTGTGATTTAATCAAACATGAATACCGTATCAAAACACATCAGAGAGTACGTATATATTTCCAGAATATTTCCCCACATATCCAATTCAATCTGACAGAGAAGCAGTGATAAAACATGTCCCCCGCCACTGGCCATGAATATGAATGAGCAGAGGCGGGGATTCCCCCCCTCACATTACATAGTCTCACATAACTCTTGTCATCTTGTTGTAGTCCAGTTTATACAGCTGTATGTCTCCCCTCTGGGCCGGTGGGATTCAAATCTACCAGTGCCTAACCTAATGATGTCGTTAACCCTAAAACCGGGAAAGCATTGTGTCTTTTATTTTATTTCAACCACTTAAACCCATTTAGACCTGAGTTAAAAACATTCACTTTGAAAGAATATATATTCAAAGATTTGCGCCACATTTTTACGATTTTTCAAAAATAGCAGACCTACAAGCTCGTAGCGCGCCATTCGGTGGCGCTATGAGCTTGTAGATCTGCTATTTTTCAATAGCTAAATTATAACATAGTGTTTAAAACACCAAAAGGGGTTCCCGCCCAAAATGGTTTAACCATTATTTTATACTTTGGCTATTCAAAAATAGCAGATATACAAGTTCACTTTATGCCACACTATGAGCTTGTAGATCTTTTTTTCCCCCTACTTCTTCTTCTTCTTCCTTTTAACTGGGAAATTCGTGCAAACCTTTTAATATTTTTAACTCAAATCTTTACTTCTGGGGGTCGCTGGAACAACATATTTTGAGGTGGGGTGGGCAACCAAGTAGCCTACATATATTTTTGGGGTCTTTAATTGACATGAAAACATTTGAGCACCACTGACATAGAAACTTATATTTTTCAGGAAACAGTTAGGATTTAGAAGACCCCTGGCTCATAGAATCGGCCTCAGGGCTTTAATGGGTTAAAGCCCCTGATGCAGACTCTTCACTGTTGGAGACCTCCTCTCACAGCTTGTAGAGCTAGTCGTCCCACACCATCACATAGCTTCTCCTCCCACACTAGCTGTTTCTACTGGCACTGGTTCAGCTAAGCTGTGTGAAAAACTCAATTTCCCAAGAGGCTTTGTGTTTAAATAGAACTTGGCAGCAGGCAGCTGTTCTTCCTGGACTGTGGGGGCTGTGGCTTGGAGAGCTTCGTGATTGGCTAGAGAGAGAGAGAGAGTGCTGGGGCCCACTGTCATTATCACGATACATTCTTTCCTTATACATAAGAACATTTAGCAAACGTGCAAGCACGCACGCATGTACGTTTGTATTATCATAGTTGTGAATACTTCAACACTGTTATAAAAGCCTGCGTCATGTACTTAGTGTGATGCATTTTTAAGTGTAGATCTGCTATTTTCGGTGCTCGACAAATGCGGCCTGCGTGCATAGATTGGCGTAACTCCAATCCCTAACACACTAACACCTAAATGTCTAACCATAACCCCAGCCTGAATCTTTTCCTAATTGTAAGCCTAAAAGTCACACCGGTGTCGTTGTTTTCATGCAATTATAACTCACACAAAAATATTTGATTAAATAGAATGAACAGGCTATTCAGTTATAGCATTGTCTATTGTCTATTGTCTATTGCTCGCTCCAAAAAAATTCAAAAACATCATTGAGAGTAGCCTACTGTTTAGCTGTAAGTAAATTACATTGGGTGTTTGTTTGCATGGCTGCAGTGTTGGATATGGCAAAAACAAAGCAGATTGATATGAGCCAGGTGCACTGAGTCTTGAATTAGACTGGTCTGTTATTGAGTTCAGCGGTCATTATTCAAAAAGTGACTGAGCAATCAGCATCAAGCATTCAACCAAGTTGTGTAATAATTAATGTGTTTCATTTTCATAGGTCCAGAGATGTTGGGGAGCTTCGTGCTGACCTGACGTTTGACCCAAATAAAATCAACCTTCAACAGCCCAACTGTGAGGACAACGGACGTAAAACAGTGTGTGTGGTCACCAGGGTGTGTTTCACCTACAACATTAAATCTGAGTCTACATCTCTCTCTGACACAGGTAAGCTGAAAGTATTCAACGTATTCCTTGTAATTACTCCTGTCCTTCTCAATACATTATCCCTGCATGGTGTGCTTATTGGGCATGACAATATTGGCCAAAATGTTCACAATTTCTCAAGATTTCAACACGTTTCAACAACACATTATGAGATTGTAGTTTTGAATTGACAAAGTATAAAATAGGGCCGTGGTTAATGTTTTTCTCCTTGTCTGTCCTATTTGATGTAAGTTCATTGTCTGCATTTAACCCAGAAGTGGGAAACTACTAGTATTAACCACCCCATCGTCCGCGTATTCTGGGGGAAACCTTCGTTGAAACTAGCAGATTGTCAAGCTTGACGATCGACTATTTTCAGCAAAGATATTTATAGATAGGTATAGAGCGCTAGTATAGAGCCTTGAGGCACTCCGCTCAACAACATACAGTATGGGGTTTCATTTGTTAACAGCTCTCCCTGGGGGAGACGTTAGGGGTTAAGTGTCTCGCTCTGGGATTCTTTGAGATGACGCCTGGAAAAGCTGAGGATCCAACTGGCGACCTTCTGATTCCCAGAAGGCCTCTATAACTTTTGGTTCCCAAACTTTTTCAACTGAGACCCAAAATATAAATGTTGTGTCTCCCCAGGACCCAAACATACAACTGTACATGTCTACATGATGAATTAACCACTTAAGCCCTATTTAATAGTGAAAGTAGCAGATCTACAAGCTCACAACACAACATGTCGCAGAGTGACACGTTGTGAACTTGTTTCGCTTCTAGAATCTAGACAGGCTATTTTCACTATTTCTCAATATTTTTCAATTTATTTGATGAAAATTTCAGAAATTCTTCTTGAAAAAGAAAAAGTTTACTTTGATTTTTGAAGGAAAAGATGGGTCTGCAGCCCAAAAATGGGTCCCGGCCCAGTGGAAAGCTGTAATACCTTCTGTCAGTCTTAAACTCATTGTCTTGTATTGTTTGTCTTGCAGAGATCCACTATGATCTCACTCTGGATGCTCTGCGTCCCAAAGCCAGGGGTACGTTTAGAAATGAAGATGACAAAATTGTTCGAAGGATTTCCAAACGTGTCAGCATCAGAGACAAGCTGTGTGTGGAAGAGACGTTTGTTATGTCGGCAAGTATCTTTGTCTTTATGCTATAAGGTCCCTCCAGGGGTCATCACCATTGTTGTCAAAATAAAAAAATTGCCATGGACAATTTTTTTAGCGGACAATTACCAGAAACACACAAAGTGCTAGCCCTAATATACTTTATAGTACAGTGGTCAAGGCCAGGGACCCTTGGAAGGTGTTATGTAACTCTGAGAGTGTACAAATGGAACCAAATATTATTTAAAATACTATAGGACTTAAGTCCCAAGCTAAACATACTCTACTACTGGCAATAGTTTAAGTAAAGGAAAGACGGGTGCAGACTCACAGCAAACATTCCTGATGAAGGCCTGAGGAGCCGAAGCGCATCCGTTTGTCAGACAGCTGCTGTGGTAAATTAAAATGGAAATGTGTTTGTGAGTGCAGACTGTTTCTTAAGACTGATTTATGTCATCTAAATCAAATCAAAGTAACTTGTAACTTAACCTCTCAATTTCTTTTTTCTCCAAGTTCAGTATTTCTCTCTGAAATGGTGTAGAATTATAAAGGAGCGTTATAATTAAGTTAAGTTACTTTCCACCATGGGTATGAGGCACATCACATAAAAGCAAACAAACACAGGAATTGATGGACGGCCTGTCACCCCTCAGCGACAGCGTACATCTTTACAATGCCTTTACATATGCATTATAATGCATTCATTGTTAGTTGTTGAGTTCCGGTCAAGTAAAAGACCCATGATAATACATTGAAGGCTGGAAGAAGAGGACTTGGACCAAAGCCATATTCGAATTTGTACTGAGAAAAAGACCTTGGCTTTAATGAGAAACAGAACCTTTCTGATCAAAGCACACAAAGTAGGACCTTGTGCTGCTCTGCGCACTAAATTATCTCCAGTCACTTAGACTTGAGAGGGAGAGGGAGAGAAGAAGGAGACAGAAGGAAGAAGAGAGAAGTGAGAGGAGAGAGAGAGAGAGAGAGAGAGAGAGAGAGGGAGAGAGAGAGAGAGAGAGAGAGAGAGAGGGGGGAGAGAGAGAGAGAGAGAGAGAGAGAGAGAGAGGGGACAGAGAATTTCAGTTGGGGATCCTGGCTCCACCAAATAGATCATTGCGTATTGTCCATTACAACTGAAAACATGTGCTCTTAAAAAGACATAGATTGATAGAGATGAATAGAACTGTATTGATCCCACGAGGGAAATTAAATTGTAATAGCTGTACAGTAGTATGAAACACAGGACAGAGGAGTAGTGGTCCTTCCTATTATACTGAAGTATGAAATAGGGCTTAATTTGTTAAACAGACTAATCGATTTACTCGATTATAAAAATTAAATCTTTTCAAATGTTCTTTCCCGTGAATTATCTTGTCTCATGCTGAGTTTTCCTGTCTCCTCCTGGTGTAACTCTCCTTCTATCTCATCTCCTCCCTGGCAGGCTAGACTGGACTTCCGGGATCCTATCATGGTCTCTCTGGAGTTTGGTCTTGCTGAGGAGGACGAGGGCCCCGTTCTGGATGAAAACCTGCCCACCTCCATCAATAAGTCGGTAATGAATCATGTTGTCATCTTGTAGATCTGTCATTATATAGCTGTGTGATCACCCTTTTATGACATTCCCAGAATAGGGACACTAGGGTTTAATTGGTTTAGTGCCTTGCTCACGGACACTTAGGTCACATTCATACCAGAGAGCTTTGCTGCGATTAAAACGAATCCTGCTGCGCATTGTCAGAAAGTGCAGATTGGCAGGTGTGAAGGCTCATTCGAATCCTAATGCGCAGCAAATAACCGCATTTTACTCCGCCCAAAAACGTGGGTTTCGCTTCGCTTCAAATCGCACTTGACTACGATTCGGTGCAGGTGTGAATGCAATCCGCAGTAAATAAAGGAAATGAGGCCCAGGCCGTAGCGTAACGGTCTGGGCACCGGACTGGTGATCCAGTCGCGGTGTGCCGCGGGTTCGACTCCCGAACCCGACACGGCCTTTACCGCATGTCATCCCCCCATCTCTCTCCCGTTTCCTGTCAGCCTACTATCTGTCCCTTAAAAAATCAATAAAAAGGCGTAAGCCGCAAAAAAAATAAAAAAAATAAAAAAATAAAAATAAATGAAATGAAGCAAACATAATGTGGCGGGTGAGGAGCTGAACACAGTTGGAGACGGAGAAGGCATATTTTACGCAGCGCAAAGATGTCCCGTTACTGTGGATAGACGTGGTCGAATAAGGAGACTGAAGCCCTGATCGAAATGAGGACGTGTACATTAATCAATTGCTTAAGAAAACACATAAAAACACTGCAGTGTATTATAGCCTACATAATATTCTGTCTGTCTGTCTGTCTGTCTGTCTGTGCGTGCCGTAAACATGGAGTGCTGTCACTGTGTGGGACTGGGGAGTTATATCAGTGCGCTCATGCAGCGCTGTGCTGCATGCCCAAAAGAACAGTGTGTGGCGGCTGCGTGCGTAGAGAGAGAGAGAGGGGGGGTGGGTCCCAGACGGCACGACACATGCACGTTATGAGTGTAATTTTATCACCATAGATTTCACTGTGTAGGCTATAGTTTATGAATGGAACACATTGATAAAGGTCCCCCCTGCTGCGTTTCCAATTGCTGCGAATGACAGTGTGAAGGCAAACCGCAGCCAATTAAATATGCAAGAATCCCAATTTCCCCGCCCATACGGATCTGAGTCTACCGAAGTATTAGGTGAGAATCTGACCTTAGACTGAGGGGGACCGGCCGGCAAACCGGTGACCTTCCAGTTCCTAGACGCTGATGGCCTCTATACCCATTCAGCTACTCCCTCCCCAAGACTGTTGACAGTCATCTTCAATAGGGTATCTCTGTGCACCCTGGCCTCACTCCTGGTCCCACTGACACTCAGTAGAAGATTTATAGTAAGATCTGAACCACAACTTAAACATTTTACATCTGTTTGCCATCCACAAAATTCAAGGGTGATCATTTATTTTTACGACTGGCTCTGTAGGAGGCTAGCCGTCTATAAGAGGTGTCTTTCTGTGTGTGTGTGTGTGTGTGTGTGTGTGTGTGTGTGTGTGTGTGTGTGTGTGTGTGTGTGTGTGTGTGTGTGTGTGTGTGTGTGTGTGTGTGTGTGTGTGTGTGTGTGTGTGTGTGTGTGTGATCAGTACCAAATTCCAGTGCTAGTGGGCCTACTTAGTACCAATAAAAATCACATATTTGTTTTATTTTTCTGAAATATTTAAATGACATTTTATGAGTTTGGAATAAATCATAATAATTATTATTATTAGGGGTCAAGTACGAAGGGCGTAGACCCCTTAGTGTTTTTGTACGGATTCCACCATTTCTTGCAGTTTTGTCAGTTCTGTGCTGTCGTTTTCCTAGAAATTTGGAAATATGGTAGAGGGCCGTGAGAATCGCTCAAGAACTGAAGCTCACAGTCATTCCTCTGACCTTTAGATCTCCCAATGAGTCAATGATATGATTTGCTCGATCCACTTTTGATGATGTCAAGAAAGCGACGTCAAAGGATTTCATAGCCTGGTTAACCACTTCCCCTTGAAATCGCATTTCCATTCATGCGAGTGGAGTCAGGACTCTGGTTACGGGACTACAGCGCAGACAGACAAACCCTTCAGCCAATCAGCATAACAAAAAAACTGACGTCATCTCCATTCTCTAATCAGTGAACGACACTAGCCCGGAACACAGAACCTGATTGTAGATTTCAAAAAGTATCATGTCATTTCGGGGACACATCACAGATCCATCAGGCTGAAACCGTCGGCAAATTTGGAGGTCATCAATATACTGTGGAAATAAATGGTAAAAGATGTGTGCAAGTGCCTTTATTGTCCATGGTGTGTCTGTAAGATAGCTTCAAATTAATTAATTGACATCCACTGCCCCACTTTTATGTCCATATTTGACACGTCTGACATCATCATCATTAGCATGTCAGAGAGCCACACGGGCCACACAGCCATGCTGTTATTAGACCCGTATCATTCTTTTTTCCCCTCAGCCACAGCTTGCTTATCATGAGAGCACGGCTACAGAACGCCTCTGACACAGAACATTAGTGTGTGCAACAACAGCTGCCTGCCATCCTTCAGTGTTGCATCTATCAGGACTCCCCAACACTAGCAGGAAGAACTGTTTTCCCACAACACAACTCCCACACACATAGTTGCAAGTGACCTGCCAGAACATGGTTGCAATAAGTTGTATTGACAGATTTTGCACCAAACGTGCAAAATAGTATTCAGGGGTTCCCAGTTGAGTGACACCTCCTGCAGTACTTCACAGTAATCTCACAAGGAACACTGTGCTCCCGTTGTTCTAATCTACAGAAAGTAACGTTTTCCTTGTCATCATGTGCCGTCACGTGATATTTCTGTCTCTGGTCCTTTCCTGAGAGAGTAGCCGCTGTTGATTTTGAAAACAGTCCAATGGGACAGTGCTGAGAATGGGAACAAATAGAACGTGGTCTCTTATACCCTGGAGCAAGCCAGCAGCACTGGAATGCACTTTTAACCCTTGTAGTCAATTAAACAAACACATACAACAGAGGATTTAGATAAGTAATTACGATCATTTGGCATGTATGATGTATTAAATGCATTACGTTTCGGACTACTGTATTTCCTAAATGTTGCATTTCCTTTCAGATTCCTCTGGTCGACTGTGGTAATGATGAAAAGTGCATCTCTGACCTGTCTCTCACAGCAGAGCCCAGCGTTAAAAGGTTTGTGCAACTACTGTGAAGCTGCTCTGATAGAACAGTTTAACTTAATGTGTTTCTTTAGTGTTGTTCAAGTTACTTTGCCATGTGGAAGCCACTTTCTCTTTCTCATGTGGAATGTGGACACAGGCCGGGCCTGATCAGCCTTGGTCGGGTCGCCTGGAGGAGGGTGTCTATTGAAAGACCCGAAACACCCTATGATCCCAGGAATTAACACTGATGATGTGTCCAAGTCTGTGCATCAAGATGTATTGTTAACTAACAGCAAAAAGTAGTTTCTTTATGTAAAGTGTCTTAATGTAAGGGCGTTAGTTCCAACACTGTTTCACATATCAAACCATTGCAAGTGCAATTCGAAGGAGAATGCCTAAAACCCTCGAGGGTCTTGAACAGTGCCTCCGGAGTCCAGACAGCATATTATAGTAAAATATCAAACTGTACAATTACTCCACATCACTCACATCACTATCACTATCTCACATCAGTTACAACCCTAGATGCAGGTTTCTACAATGCATGACTGCTCCCTTGTGGGGCAACTTGTGAATTACAGTCACGCCTGCAGTGGATAAATTCAACATTTAACTTGTTTTCTACAGTATGCTGATCAAAGCAAAGACGACAGAGAAGTTCAATGTTGCCATTACCATCAGAAACAGCAGAGACAATGCGTACAACACCAAAGTTACTGTGAGCTTCACTCAGAACATCAACTATGTGAAAGTTGAGGTGAGGTTGATAAGTGTTTTTCATATGTGCATCATTTCAGTCTATTGCTACAATACTATGTGTAATGTTTTCATGTATACATGTTGTCTTGACAGCCTGAAGTGAAAGATTGTACTCTTAATCACACCAAAGTAGAGTGTGCTGTTGGATATCCGTTCCTAGGCAGCAATGCTAAGGTATTTTACTTTATCTACTGTACAACAACAACCACAACAATAAACATAGTGAACATATAACATATAACAATAAACATAGTAAACATATAACATACAGTATATGTGATTTCTTACATTTCCAGGAGGAATTCAGCTTGAGATTTGAGGTGAATCCAGGACATATTCAGGATGAGATTCAGATTAACATAACAGCTACGAGGTGAGACAATGACATAATATTATGGCAGAAGAGCGCAGTTCCGAGATTTGCATGTTGGTTACGATTGGTCTGGAATCTCTTTGTCCTCAGGTTTCACGCTCTGATCACCGCCCATTAGCGTGCTTGTGTTTGTAAACACAGAAGTATTCTGGGCATTTGGGTTAGACTTTACAGAAAATAAACAAAACCACGTATAGCTACTCGCTGAAATACACTTCCCAGCTTGGAGTCTTTAACCAACAAACAACAGGCTAGAAGCTAGCTAGCCTAGTTAGCTAGCCGTCTGTGTGTTAAAGAGCAAAGAGATCACACGTCTTTTCTTTTAATCACAACTCGCTCATTTCTTGCTCATTTAAAAAAAGGTTATATACTATGTAAACTATGAAATGCAGGCTTTCATTTGGTATATAGAACGTTTGTGTAGGCCGTCTCTAAGAAACGGTATCAATTGAAAAGTAAATCGCTTAATTTTTTTCCTCGCGCACCCAGCAAAGAGCTACGTCTTTTCAAATACGGCCGTTAGTACTGTTAATTCAACATCCGGTGAGGGGAGGATACGGATCGTGTATGTATTGTGTATATAAATCAGGGCATACAGTGGGTGGGCTTTAGACCGGATGTAAGCCTTGCACACTAAATAGACACCCGATGTAGTATGAATCCACCCATCGAATGCACAGGAATTACTATAAATGAAACCAGGCATTGTGACTGCATGTGGACAGATCTGTTTATTAAAATAGCAAATCTACAAGCGCACAACATCATAGCCTGATGCGTCGATTTTATTTATTTAAAATACTGGGTCAATTGTCTGACTTTGATTGCTTAAAGTAGACCTGCATAAAATGGTGTACTGCAGCTATTTACAACCAGGTAGTGTATAAGTTAAATTGAACACTTAACTTAATATTTAATACTTGAATACTTATACTTAGTATTTAATACTTAGTACTTTCAAAAGGGTTTATTGGGGCACCTTACAAATTGCATTGTTTGTTCTACTGGCTTAAACATGTCAGTGTTTCTAGTGTTGCACTGTTGACAGCTAAAACGTCCTATTGTCTCTTGTCCCTCCCATTGTCACACCCACTTCTGTCCAGCTCTAAGGTGATAAAATGTTGTGAATATTGAAAAGGGCTTTTCTCAGCTTTGGGTGAAAGGCCCCAGTCATTTTAAAATGGTTATATCTCCTTCAATTATTGTCCAATTTCATTGAATGATACATCATATGAAAGCTTACATTCTGTACTTTAATAATCTGTAAAAATCTGAAAAATGGAAAAGGCGACATGAGGCATGTTTTGTTGGCACTGGTCACATATTATGAACCACTGTGCTGTTTCAGTGTAACTCTGTCAAAGCCTGCCGTGCGAAAGATTCATGTCCTACAAAGGGCCGGGATTCAAACCCCAGTTTCCCACCGCTATAGGCCTAAAATGTCTACTGACACGGGAGTTGATTTGCACTCCCGTCCCATCCCACTCCCACAGAAAGAAATCCCATCCTGTCCCAATCCCAGGCCAGAGTAAAAACAAAAAAACTCCCATCCCGTCCCAGTCCTGGTAGAATAACTCCTGATCCCATCCCGCTCCCACTCAAAATTATTCCCATGCACTCCCATTGGGGAGGTTTGAAGGATTTATTGACAGTAAGTAAATGGAGGGAGTTCCCTGGGGTCTTTGGGGGAGGAGGTCGTATGGTGTTCGTCGTATGGCGCTCATTGTAAGGCGCATTGTATGGTGCGCATGGACGGTCACCCCCCAGCAGGAACCTGAGGAGGAGAGAAAGTTTTGTTTTAATCGTTTGTTCCACTTTGGCAAAGTGAATGCAGTATTCCTAGTGCCGATAAGCTCCTTTGAGGGGAGCGGGGGAAGGAGCTACTATGGAGGTGAAGGGGAGGTGAAGGGGGTGGGGGTGGGATGCAAGAAGCCTGTAGGAAGGCGGCTAGTGTGCGACGCAGAGAGGCGGGCAAAACGTGGAGGATTCTGGGTGCTACTGGGCAGGTATAAATAGGGACAGGTAGATTGGCGTGGAGGGCGGAGACTCGGAGAGTGGCGTGAAGGGCAGGGTCAATGTGTGTTTCTCTGCCTCCTGAACATCTGTTGTTCCAACTCCATTTAAAATCAAATCTTTGCTTCTGGAGGTCCCTGTAACAAAACATTTTTTAGATGGGGGAACTACTACTACTACTTATACAGTATAGCAACATAGGTTTTTCAGAAAACTGGATTTAGAAGCCATTTGTAGAATCGTCCTCAGGTCTTAATGGGTTAAGAAGAGGGCCATGCTGGAACTTGTCTTGTTTGACCATTTCTTACAGTGACAGCGAGGAGCTGCCTTCTACCCTGCACGACAATGCTGTGAGGATCTCCATCCCTGTGAAATACCAGGCCGGCCTGACATTCACAGTGTGAGTATTAAACCCTAGAAACATTTCTGTTGTTGTTACCCTGTTTTACATTTGATTTGTTGTTCCAATCCCCATATCTGGAAGTACAAAGTAGCAGAAAACAGCAGGCCTGCTGCATCTCTCAGTTGTTTTAAATCACAGCTAAAAAGAAAATGTTCTGTTTGCCGCTCCCTTTTATTCAGATTTGTCAATTAATCTTCTGCACGGTAATTTTCCCTTTTTTTTTTTTTTTTTACTTATTTTGTTTTTACTGTATTCAATGTTCTTTTGTATTGTGTTTTTTGCTCTGTGCAAAAACGCCTATTAACTATAGACACAGTAGGTGTACCCAAGCTTATAATGTGTTTCCTTTTCTTAATGTTTTATGTAAAGCATGTTGAATTGCCTTGTTGTTGAAATGTGCTTGCTTTACCTTCTGTCCCTCATCAATGATATCACTGATGTACACATTGTTGTTGCTGTCTGTTCTTCGAAGTTGTCCTCCAGTTCGCTTCCTTGGAGTGAAGGACTACATAAATCTATGTCTCTATGAATCCTTCCTCTTCTAGGAGGCCACAGGATGATCACATTGTAGTGAAAGAGGGGGAGCAGTATCCTCTGGTCTTCAACCATACCAGTGTGATAGGAGAGGAAATCAACATTAGCTACACGGTAAGACCTACCGTACATTATGATAAGAAGAGGAAGAAGTACTCGCATGTTTTACTTAAGTAAAAGTATCAATACTGAAATGTAGGAATACCGTACTCGTGATACAAGTAGAATTCCTGTATTCAAAAAGTACACAGGTATCGGCATCAACAATACTTAATGTACCAAGAGTACAAGTACTCATTGTGCAGAATCTCCCATTTTACAAGTTCAAAATGTATATATATTTTTTTATTGCATATTGCATTGCATTGCATATGTCGCATTGTGGCAGTTGCAAGGAGTTGCATTGGTGTGGACTGGCCTTAAAACTGTTTTGTTGTATGGAGTTGCGAATAGTTGCATTAGTGCAGTTGTTTAGACTCATTGAAAACCTTTTTCTCCAGGTGGAGAAGGCTGCGGATCTGAGGACACCTCCACTGAATCTTACAGTGACGTATCCTCACCGGTCTCCTATGAACAATATCCTATTGTACCTGACACAAGTCACAGCCAGCTCCAATGTATGTATGCAGTTACTCTCGCACGCACGCACGCACGCACGCACGCACGCACGCACGCACACACACTTAAACAATTGAAGTTGACTCTCGTTTCCTTTCCTTTGTCACAGGTCAAATGTGATACTGGAGGTCAGATGAACCATCAGAACATCCACCCTGATAGAAACCCTCTTTACAAACCTATACCAAAGTCCGAATCCCTCAGTAACTTCTTGGTGGTGAGTAATAAGCTCTGTGCATAACTTTTGTCCCGGGTTTCCAGAAGGTGAAATATTGAAAATATCTTGTGTACTGATAACCACAGACCTTATTCCAGTAAAAACAAAGAAAGAAAAAAACTATGAAACCATAAATGCTTAGACCCTAAATCCGTAATTTGGGGATTTAGCATGTTGTAAAAGGTGTTCCCCCGTAAAACTTGATATCTTGTAGGGGTGTGCTGAAATATCAATATTGCGATATATATCGATATGTCCTCCCGCGATAAATAATCAATATCGATTATTAAAATATCAAAATCGGATTTCTTTTCTTAAAAAAAAAGAAGATTGAAATTAAATAATGTTGTTCATAATGAAGTGATGAACAACATGTTTAGAAAAGGAGGACAGCTAAAATAAAGCAAATCCCACTCTCACATTCAACAGCAACCAGAAGTACTGAATTACTGGATGGTGATTTGTCCAAACAGCTTTGTGGGAATACAAAATGCAGAATGCATTTCCCCAGAAGTGGACAAGTCCACTGACACCAGTGATAATGGTCAGTTGGTGGTGTTTGTGAGGTATTATGATGATACCAGTGATAATGGTCAGTTGGTGGTGTTTGTGAGGTATTATGATGATACCAGTGATAATGGTCAGTTGGTGGTTTTTGTGAGGTATTATGATGATACCAGTGATAATGGTCAGTTGGTGGTGTTTGTGAGGTATTATAATGATACCAGTGATAATGGTCAGTTGGTGGTGTTTGTGAGGTATTATGATGATACCAGTGATAATGGTCAGTTGGTGGTGTTTGTGAGGTATTATGATGATACCAGTGATAATGGTCAGTTGGTGGTGTTTGTGAGGTATTATAATGATACCAGTGATAATGGTCAGTTGGTGGTGTTTGTGAGGTATTATAATGATACCAGTGATAATGGTCGGTTGGTGGTGTTTGTGAGGCATTATAATGCGGGTATTAGTCAAAGGGGGAGTTTATTGAGTATTCATTTAGTGTTTGAATGGTGCAACAGCTGTGTGTCCCTCCCTGTGTCCGAGCACGAAAATAGTGGGGTTTTTTTCAGTTCCAAGTATTTTGTAGTTGCAGATATTGTGTTATATCATTAATGAAATTTCATACAATATATCGATATATCGCAAATATCGCAATATATCGAATATCGTGATATTATCGTTATCGAGGGCCTAATATCGTGATATATATCGTATCGTGAGGTACCCATATCGTCCCACCCCTAATATCTTGCACGCCAGCCTAATTCCCTAAAACACATGGTTATATTATGCATAGGTGTGGTTTGGCCGTTACAATAATGAAACCAATCACGTGCCACATGCCGTTGCCTTTAAGAGAATACTGCGCTCCCCGGGTGCAATCTTGCCTTTCACCCTCTCTGCCCATGGAAGTATTGAAAATTGGAAATATGCAAGTGAAGTAAAAGTACAGAATATTGTACTTAACTACAGCAAATGGGTAAATGAAATGTGTTACTTTCCAATCTTTCAAATCTGCTGGCAAGCCAATTAAGCCTTTGTTACATAACAGATAAATGAACACTGAGTATTTGACAGGTGTACATGTGTGCATTTGTGTTGCGATGCAGAGCTGTGATGAACAACTGTGTGCGGCCATCTCCTGTTTCATCCCTGAGGCCAAACTCAGTCAGGTCAACATTACATTTAGGGTGTGGAAACCAACATTCATCAAGGTATGATGACACTTATTTATGTATAACTTTGTCTTAATGAGAAAACTAAATTCTTTATTGGTTTGCAACTTTGCTTTGGATAGAGATAATTGTAGATATGTGTTAGGAATTTAATTGAAATTCAGAGAGATCTGGGGATCTGGGGGAGGCCGTAGCTTAGCAGGTTGAGTCTGGTAATCAGGTGGTCACCGGTTCGCATCCTGGCCTGCACATGTCCGGGTCAAAGTGCAATCCCTAACAGCTCCCCCTGAGAGCTCATATAACCATCTAAATAGCCACCAGCTGGGTGAAGCTGAAACTGAATTTCACCCGCATAATTATTGCAATAATACAGGTATACAAATCTTTAAGATGGCACACACAAAGATATAGCCACATAAATAATACATACACAAATACGCTACTGTATAAGCATGCACACATGTAGATCATATTTAGAAGTAGGACCTGTGCACGCAACGTCTTCAGTGAGCTTAATGTATATACTTTGATATTTTTCTATGAATAAGTGTAACCTATCTACCATAACGAATGGTTATTCCAGGCAACGTTCTCCAGTCTGTACATGGTGGTCAGTGGAACTCTGGAGAACATGAACACGGATCTTTTTGTGCTGAACAAGGCCGACAGTTCCAGAAGTGTGAGTCACAGGGATTTACAGTATTTATTTACAGTATGTGATATATGATGATGTATTTAATGTACAGAACTGTGTATGTGTGTGTGGGGGTATGTTTATGTGTTAACTATAGGTCAAGATCCAGGTGTCTAAGGAGTCGTTGGGAGGAATTCCTATCTGGATCATCATCATTAGCATCCTTATAGGACTGCTTATCCTAGCCCTGGTTATCTTCGCTCTCTGGAAGGTAATAATATTTCAATGAATGTAGAGTATGTTAAAATAATAATGCTGTTTATATGAATAGAAGAATATGAAATATGTTCATAATTCAATATAACTACTACATCTACAGCTGTTGGAGTTGGTCTTCTTACTCTTCCATTGAGACATTTAGACCCTTGTGTCGGTAGGACACCTACTGGTTGACAAGTAGTACTGCCGGGGTTTGAACCCTGGGAAGGTTATAATGGAAGTTATTGATTGCAGCTTAAACTGTACTTTTGGTCAGGAATGTAACGATAGATCCAACAGAATATCAAGCACACAAGAGTTTTTATCTCAGTCATCAAAGTCAAACATTCAAAAGCATTCAGAGTGACTTTTACAATGAGGTCTTCTTATAACTTGAGTTTTCTGCTCGTCCAGGCCGGCTTCTTCAAAAGAAAATCCATGGAAGACAGGAAGGATATAGATGATATGACTGACGCGTGACATGGCCCCAGGTGTCCAGAGAGCCAGCAGCACTACGCAGCTTTTGTGTTTGACCGTCACCAGAGTGATCAGGTCACACAGAAAGACTGACAAGACAGTTGGCCGGACAAAGGAATGCCATAAGATCCAAAGTCACCTCGGTTCGAGGACACAGCAATGACCGGACAAACACAACTATTCTCTATGCAGACCTGGGTCTAAATACAGAACCAGTAGTTCTTCAGTGAAAATAGCGTATAAGCTCACAATGCGTGTAGATAGGCTATGTTCACTGAAGATAATTTTGTGGAGGGTAAACTAGCATAGAGCCCTGGGGCACTCCGGTCAACTACGTATAGGTTTAAGTTGTTAACATTTGTTTAACCTACTTGCATCTGCCTCCGCCAGAGGCAGAGTGAACCATGTCAGGAACATTCAGGTTTTCAAGTACTTCCTGTGAATGTCTAAACTGTCAGTACACATGCAGGGGTTACTAGAAAATCAAGTTAAAATAAATGCGAGAAAGATATTTACCACAGTATCCAGGTCTGCTCTATAGTTCACCACCACATCCTTAAGAGAAGAGGAGGAGAAGAAGATATGAAGAAGGAATTTATTATCCATACATACCATTTCCATGGCACACCAAAGACTAATTGCTAACTGAACAAAATAGCACACAGTCGTTTTATGAACTTCTACAAACGAAAGCTTTACAGACCTACAATAGCTGTATGAAACTTTAGAGGGAATTCTGAAGTCACCCAAACTTTTGGTATGACTGTGGCATCAAGCCTGATTTACACTTTGTTGTACGATGGCGTTGTACGCCAAAACTAGCCCATCTACAAGCTCATGTAGCAAAGCATTACAGCAACAATGTCAAAAGGTTTATTTGTTTCTGAGTTGTACAGATAACTATATTTGGGCTTGAACAGTCTGTGGTCGCTTAGAAACCTGTGTTAAAGGTTATGCTTGATTTTTTTTTCTATCATGAAACACTGTACACACTCGTTGATACTGAATATATTATAGGTATTGTTTTTCCTTGGCATTTTGACAATTTTAGTTATCTGCCTTGTCACATGACACATTCCATATCTAATTCATAGTGGTGGCTTAAGACACTGATATTTTCACACATTTTATTTTCTTAAATATAGAGGTGTTGTGTGTATGTTTTCTCAATTCGTCCACACACAACCAAAAATAGAATTGTATTGGCCTTGATTTATGTAATCGTAGCTTTTCATTCCAGGTGGAATAAGAAAACGTAAACACTGCACCTTTAAAATGTACCGGTATACCATTGATTGTACTGTAAATGTAAGTAAATGATCAAACATGTAAAGCTTCAAATGTATATATTATTGTGTTTGCAGGAATTCTTATAATTTAAAACAGAACTTGAGGTTTGGCATATAAGTCTTATTCATCATCATTGGAAGATGACATAATTTCGCTCAGGTGATACAATTTATATTAATTATACCCTCCACCACCCCATTACATCTCAATTCATAAAACAAACTCAATTCATTAAAAAAAAAAAACACACAGCAACGGGCAAACCGGGGCTCACCGATGGCCGGCAATCGCCACTCCAGCCCCCGATGCCCTAGTCGAAATAGAAGGATTTTTGAAAGTTCCAATAGAATTCTATGGGCCCGTTGTTCTCCATTCAGTTTTTCTAACTTGTTGTACTGGTTTCTCACTTGTAAAAATTCAGGAACATTTGTGCAAATCTTTGAATATATATCTATAAATATTTGCTTCTGGTGGTCCCTGGAACAAAATATTTTGAGATGGGGGTTGGCGGCCAAATACAACATGCATTGTATTTGGTGGCCAAATACAACATACTGTATGCCAAACTCTGTCAACTGTGTGAAGCAGATGTTCTAATCAGTGTGGAAAACGGAATAACGCAGAGACAAATGAGCTTTAACCTCAACTAGATGTGATATGACACCATTATACTTAGGGTGATACCTGTCAGCAGTGGCTTATTATCACTAAGTATTCACCAGCAGTTGTCCTTTTCATTATGAATCAATGAATCAATTTGATTAATTTAGACCACTATAAACTATAAACTTGCTCATTCAATGAATAGTGAACATAGCTGATCCACAAGGTTGTAGACCTGCTATTTGTTTATTGAAAGTGGTGTTGAATCCTAAAATGATGATAAAATAAGACACAACGGTAAACGTTCAGAGGTTATCTGAACGTGAAGATATCTTGAAATTGCTTAATGTTGAAAAATATAACTTTTCATTTATATAATATGGAACAATGACAAGCATTACATTTCATTGAAGTTGTAAATAGCAAAACAAATGTTTTTTTTACATGATATCACTAAAATGAATTGATGACAAAACCTTTATTTGATATTTTTAGCGATGGATTAATCGATTACACGATTAATTGTTACACAATAACTGATAGACATTGTTTTGTCTTTTTTTCTCCAAATGGACTGCCTTGTTTCCATGTTTTGCACATAGTATGTAAACATCCATGACTATTCTGTATATGAGAAACATTGGGTGTTGGTCATTTTCTTCTTATTCTTTTCTGTCTCATCTGCATACAATAGAGTTGATGTTTTAATAGTCAACAGTGATTACTATTGAAATGAACTTCGAGACCCATCACTGTTTAAATTAAGCACATGTAACAGTGTGCAGAATGTGTAACTGTTGGCTATTTCAAGTGTGCATGGCTATATCAGGCTCAGACGCTCCAGGGTGAAGTCACAAGTTTCTTTGTTGCTTTGCATTGAAAGAACGTGTTAAACACATTGGTTCTCAACATTGGGTCCGGGAACCACCGCAGGGTGGACCTGTACAGGTCCATTTACAATTTAGGCATTTAGAACATGCTCTTTATCTTACAGTAGGCAAAGTAAACACATACATCAAATGCATAGAGACAGTACAGTGTAGTGTACTAGTGTATCAGTAGGTAAACCAATAATGTCCTCCTAGACCATCAGTCTAAACAGTATAATATTTAAAATATATATATAATAATAATACAGCATTGAAACTAAACTATAGGATGCCAGCCAGGTCAACAAATGAAGTTGGCATCTGTCCAAAATAATATGCTATTGTATCTACTGTAAATTACATTTCAAGTTTCAACCTTTGCATAACTTAAGACTGCATGGTCGTCAAGGCTAGGTCAAGTGCTACAATTAAGACCCACCCCTGGTGGAACCCAGGGCCAAACATTGAGAGACAGTGTGTTAAAATATTGCTCTTTCTAGTCTTATGAGAAACCTATAGACAAGACATGAAAGAGGCACAAAAGGAGACTTGGGAGACTGAACCTAATCCTCTACACTGCTGTGAAGACTACATTATAATGCACTGGTTTTGTCGGAGTGTACGTTTCCTCGTGAGCACAGAAATGAACTGAATCTTATGCAGAAAAAATAAAATACTTTATTATTAATGTTAATGTTTTTTATTTATTCATTTGGCTGATTCTTTCATTCACTCTCTCACTCACTCACACACAAACACACACACACAGACACACACACACACAGGTTGGCAAGTGGGTCCCCAAATAATTGGCAAAAAGATTAAGATTTTTATTGATACCATATAGCATTTATATAAATTTATATAAATCTACATACATACATACATACATACATACATACATACATACATACATACATACATACACAAACAAATTCATTAATAAATAAATTTAAATAAACATGCTATGAAAATGCTTTCGAGATCTTTAAGTGGGCCCTTCTCCCCACTCTAGAACAGTAAAGTTGAGACGAATAACAGTCCATCATTTATTCTGACCCCTCCCCAAAAAGGCCTATCTGTCCTGACTCCTAATCCATCATTTATACATTATGGATAATTAGTAGACCATTATTCGTCTGTAGCAGTAGCACTGACATTATGGGCCATATGAGCAGGGCCTGGCTGTAAACAAGTTATTGAGCTTAGTCCAGTTACCCTGGGTAAACATAGTACCTTTCCTTTCCTTTGGGCCCTGCCTGTGCCTAGGATGAAATTGAGGACCACTGGGTTGTTCCAAACAGTCAGGAACCTACCACTTTTAGGGGAAAGTACGCCCCCTGGTGTACTGACTCCTCAGTACGTACACTGTCACTACAGTCAGCCGGGGAGGGGAGCAGCACTGCCCAGCAGACAAACTGTAACCTGTGCGGATCCATCTTGCTAGGAAGAGAAGATAGAGCAACACGCCTTTCTGTGTTATTTATCAACATCTACGTCAATCCCCTGATCCGTGTTGGGGAGCCCGAGGAGGGGGTCTGTGTCATTGTCCTGTAGGATGTCCCGACATGAGGGTGAGTGACACAAATACAAGTGTCCAAGGCGTCCTGCCCCTGGTTAGCATGATGCTACACACACCTAGCATGCTAACTGCCATGTTTTTGTAAATGAGGCTCATGCTGCTGGCTGGCTGGGTCACCATGCATTTTAAAACGATAATTTATTACTCGACCCGTTTTTAATGCAGACGACACTTGAATGAATCTATATTGTGCCTACTGCGAATGTTAAATAGCCAAGCAGGAGCCCCTGCGCGTTTAACTTGAGCTCTTGTCTCGTAATGACAATGCAAGCTAACAGTTTTAGCATGTTAGCCGGGGGGCGGTGGGGGGGGGGCATATCACTCGCTAACTACAGTCTGCTAACGTTTAATGTCGCCAGGAGACGTCTTTTCATGTAAAAGCCTCGTGTATTTCTGCGTCACATGATCCTTTATGCTTGATACAAATGACGTCATGTTAAACTTTCCCACCCCATTTAAAAAACGTCATCTTTTGGGTCGTACGACACTTGCCCGACCCCTTGTGCTCATTCCTTTGCCTGTACTGTACTACAATATCCTGAGAGATGTCATCATCCCATATGCTTATGGTGTAGAGTTTGTAATGGCGACACAGCCCTGCTCATTTACTATAATGCGCTGTCGTCAAAACGATACCAGGTCTCCCAGGCCACAGTCAATATTCACTAACTAACCTACCTGCTGACCAGTACTAACCTACTGCTGACCAGTACTAACCTACTGACTGACCAGTACTAACCTACTGCTGAGTGCTGACCAGTACTAACCTACTGACTGACCAGTACTAACCTACTGACTGACCAGTACTAACCTACTGACTGACCAGTACTAACCTACTGCTGAGTGCTGACCAGTACTAACCTACTGACTGACCAGTACTAACCTACTGACTGACCAGTACTAACCTACTGACTGACCAGTACTAACCTACTGCTGACCAGTACTAACCTACTGACTGACCAGTACTAACCTACTGCTGACCAGTGCTAACCTACTGACTGACCAGTACTAACATACTGACTGACCAGTACTAACCTACAGCCTGACCAGTACTAACATACTGCTGACCAGTACTAACCTACAGCCTGACCAGTACTAACCTACTGCTGACCAGTACTAACCTACTGACTGACCAGTACTAACCTTCTGGATGACCAGTACTAACCTACTGCTGACCAGTGCTACTAACGTACTGCTGTGCTGACCAGTACTAACTTACTGCTAAACAGTAGTAAGTACGACTGGAAACCTACTGCTACTAGTAATAAATAACCTGCTGCTAAATCGGTAGTAGTAAGTAACCTACTGTGTCATAAACATAACCAATAGGTAGTGGTGACCAACTGCTAATCGGTAGTACCTGCTGACCAGTAGTAACTCCACTAGTAAGTAACCTACTGCTAACCAATTAGTATGTATAACCAGTACAGAACGGCCTCTCTTTCTCTGTGGGTACCCAGACGTTCTGGCTACATTCCTGGTTAACCTATTATCAAGTCTGGAGGTGCTACACAGTAAAATCCTGAGTGTGTTAATTTAACTTTACACTTGTACACTCTCAGAGTTACATGTCATGGATAAATGAACACTGAGGAGTTTAGTTGTGTATTGTGTTCATTTTAGGCTCTCTCTGACTTACTGCCTACTACACTACTGGGAGTTGCTATGGTGCTCATTTATGCAAACACAAGTTACCTTTACAGGCCAGGAGACAGTCAGTTGCCATAAGCAAAACCAAAGGCAAGAGCAAATATGAATTATATTACTCTCTGCTCTGGGTCTAACGCTCAGCTTTATTGGTATAGTTTCATTAATTATGCCAAGTAAGTCAGTTAATGTTCCGCTGGGCCATGGTAACTTAGTCTACCTTGTGTATAGTATATACACTATACAAGTTAGTAATGTACACTTTACTCATACGTATGTATGTAAAGAAAATAAACGGCAGTGTATTGACACTTAATTATCATTTTTCAAACACTGGGCATTTACATGTGTATAATATGTACTACTACTAGCTAATTTAACTCATGAAGCAGTTGCATCTGAATTCAAGGTATTTATGAACCACCAGACTAGTTGTATTTTCTGGATTCGTGTTGCCACACATAACCTTCCCTCAGGACCAAAGTCGCTGGAGCTGGACAAAAAAATGAACATTTACGAATAAAGGAAGTATGCAGACAGGCAGCTGCTGCTACGAATATATGGTAATGTGCAAACTGTACTGTAGTTTGCACATTAAAAAGTATTCGGAGCAGCAGCTGGCCATGTCAAGATGCAACCTAAAACTTGATAGTGCCCCTTGGTGTAGGCCTTATTTTACTCTTGTTCCATTAGTAAGGTCCAGAAATATATGTTGTGTCCATTCTCTGTACTGTACATGGCATAGTCCACAGAGTTGCGTACTTCATGATGAGCACTATTCCTGACTGTTTAGTGTTCAGTTGCCTTTTATTTGTCAGGATTCAGGAATAACGTTCAGGCTGTCGGTCAAGTTACCAAAAACACCAGATATTCTGCCTGCTTTCATTTAATTATACAATACAAAACTAAATGCTAGATTCTTGACCGTAAAATACAGATCAGCAAGTCTAAGAAACTAAACATGAGTTTAATTGCACTGTACTTGGTGCACTCTTCCCTCTACACCAAATCTCTTCACCAAAAATAGCTTGCAGTCGCTACAACAACACAACGTTAGCTTCTAGATCTGATATTTTTGGGTGAACGTTACCCCCAGAAGGGAGATGCTGTGGTTCAAGTGTTTAAACTCTTTTCCGTAGTGAAACAACATGGCAACAAACTGCATCATATATTCTTTCATCAAATGACTACTATAAAGAAGTAGCTCTTACTAGAAATGAAAGTGCTCTGTCTATGGCTTACCACAGGACCCCCAAATTGAAATTTGGCTGTGGACCGCCATTTGAAAATATTTTGTGCAAAGCACAGAATATTTGTCAAGTTTCTTTCATTGTCTAAAAATAGCACATCTAATAACACATCACAACATGTTGTGAGCTTGTAGATCGACTATTTTCAAATCTACCTAAAAATTGAGCTTAAACAGATCCTCGTTTTCCTGGGGCAGAGGTTTAAGATTTAACTACTTAAAACCTGGCGTCCCTATTTTGCTCAGGAGGTTAGTACTGGTCAAAAACAGTCCTATAGGTTCATTAGGTTGAGACAAGGGGTCCAACAGTTTATTGAAATAATCAATTTAGGCGATTATAAAAAATAATGGCTGATCTACGCATTGTGAGATTGTAGATCGGCCATTTTATGTATTGTTGCGCAACATCATTGTACGACAATAGGGTCAGAGCCATAGAGTATAGACAGAGTTACACAAACTCTGTTCACTTCATGGGGCCGGTCCAATGGCGGCTCTTCTACATAGACTTCTATTGGTTTGTCCCTAATTGAAGGCGCCACATAGAGACACCCGGAAGTTTACGGAATGCATTGGAGTAGATGGGCTCACGCGAGTACATGAACCACTTGACCAGGCTGTTTTCTGCCCCCTCACTATCGCAACTCTTCTATTAGATGGCTCTGAATAGGGCTAAAGTGGTTAAACTAGTATTGATTTTCACGTTTATTGAATCGAAAAATGAAAATCCCTTCATAATTCACATTCTCAACCTATGGGACTCATGACTACAAAGATCATACAAAATTGTCAACATCTAACAATGTCCTTTCATTTTGGGCAGGTGTGAGCTGCGATGCTTGTTTAAAAGGGAACTTCAGAGGGAGACGGTTCAAGTGTTTAATTTGCTACGACTACGACCTGTGTGCGTCGTGCTACGAGAGTGGAGCCACAACGACACGGCACACGACAGAACACGCCATGCAGTGTATATTAACCCGGGTAGACTATGGTAAGAAGAACTTGGAGCTACTGAGCTACTGGCTTTGCAGGGCACACAAATGTCTGACCAATACGTGTATAATGTGAAATTCATATGTTTAGTATCCAGCACTTCAGTAAACACAAAGACATAAATGGGACACAAATTTAATCCAATCAGGAGAGAAACCCCATTCATTCCTTTTTACTTTCAAATTCACCTGTATCCTACTATTAGGCCGCTCTCCTGAATTGACTAAACTGGTATCCTGACCTTAAAATGTATTTTGAGTTTTCTAAAGAGCTGGAGAGATGGTGGGATCTCTGTTACTGAACAAACACTCTGTAGCAATGATTACTTTCAGGATATAGAGCTATCAACACTTGTTTTAACCAAAGACATCACTTACAGCACCCTTTCTTACATTCACCTGTCATTTTAGGTCTAACCAGTCCCTGATTAGACGGCTAATATAGTAAATGGTGCATTTATATAGCTCCTTTATCCAAGGCACTTACACCAAGTAAATGCAGTTAACAGTAGTAGTACCAGGGTTATTGGGAACCAATTCTAGCTAAAATGTCTATTTTGTGATGAGAATCATCCCTTGTGATTCATCTAATTAATCCTGAGATCAATTGCTGTCATCGTTTTCATTATTAAACGCGTTAGGCCCCCTGCCTCTGGGGCTACAAGATACACTCTGTCTCCATTCCAATTTTCCTGCACCGGTTAAGACAAACGGGGATGTCTCGCTCATTACATTTGACTTACTTGAACAATGTATAATATTGCTGCTGTGGGGTTACTTTACTCATACAAAAAGAACATGTTCCAATGGTAATGTAGTTATTATTTAGTCACAAGCTAACATGAGCTCGATATGCACTCATTTTGCCACATGATAATGCAGTTGGTTATGCAGGGGTTTGTAGCGTAGTAGGGTATATTGACTGGTAATGAATTCATTAACGTTTTATTTTCACCACATTATAGATTATAGATATAGATATAGAATAAAAGGAAATCCCACAAGGTTGCACTGTTGTGTCACACTGCCTCTGGTACAATGAGGTATTTATCATTGTATCAGTTCTATGTTGTTTTCACCTGCTGAAGGACCACGCAGAGAAAGTAGTAGGTAAATAAGTAAGAGAGACTGACTGCGTAAAAATAAATAAAATAACCATGTTGGTACTTGTGGCTTCCGTGGTCAATATAGCAGCTTCAGTTAATTATTATAACAGATAGACATGCTCTGCTGTGGCGGACGTCGCCAGGTGTAGTTAGACTAAAGGTAAAAACAGACTTGAGTTTTATTAAATGTTGTCGAGTCCTGATGCTGCTTGAAACTAATGACATTAAGGACCAGCAGTTCTAGAGCCATGTGGCTCATAGGTCAGGAGTCTATCTCCTGTTTCCTTAGCATGAGGTAGCTTGATGTACAAGTACACCCCTTGGACATGACACTAGAATGGCGGCACAGGCACTTACCCCCACTCCTTCCCTTGGTGCCGAGTGCCAAGCAAGGAGGCATTGGGTACCATCTTTTATAGTCTTTGGTATGAGTCGACTCAGCTGGGTTTTGAATTTGAACCCTGACCTCCCAGTCTTATGGTGTACACTCTAACCACAAGGCCACTGAGCTGGTTTTGATCTAACAACATACTTATTTGTATTCCTTTCCCAGACTTGTATTATGGCGGTGACACTTTCTCAGTAGAGCAACCGCAGTCATTTACTTGTCCCTATTGTGGCAAGATGGGCTACACAGAAACATCCCTACAGGAGCATGTCACTTCAGAACATGCAGAAACTTCCACAGAGGTGGTGAGTATATAAACCATATGCAGACCACATGAACGCTCTCTCTAAACGAGGCCTGGCGGCTGGCCACCTTCTTATTCATCATGAAGTGCCTTTTTATCCTTTAAATTTAAATATTGCTGCACCTTTAAACACTTACAATTTCCTTATTAATTAAATGTAAAATATTAGGCTGCATCCATGTCGGAAATTGGAAAATGGTGAATTGATTAAAAAGTCCAAAAAAGCATGTTGACCAGGAGAACAGCTTTTTCAGTTGGCTCTGTTGGAGCCAGTCAGAGATGGACCAGCTCCAGCGTGTTCACTGTTCAGAAGACTGCAGCAAGGCTTTTAGCTAAAAGACAGGACTAGATTTTCCCTGTTTTAGCATCTCTTCATTGTCTGCCTGTTCATTTTACAATTTACTTTATTGATTAATGTTTTAAGTGTTTGCCCGGCTTGCCCCCGAGTTGTATTTCTGATCTCTTGACACCATATGAGCCAGAGAACCTCCTGACTGCTGCTGTTTGTACATTAATAAAGACTTTCAATCTGGCCTCAAACATTACAAAAATGTAGCAGCTCACAACACATGATGCGACACATTGTGAGTTTGTAGATTGGTTATTTTCGCTATCTGTCATACAATTACATATATAAGACTTTAAGTAGTTAACCGTTCCACTACCACCTGGTGGACGCAAGTGCCAACGCTTAACTGCCGACCCGGATCTACTTGGTTTTAGCGTGATGCATGTCCGGTTTGGGCGTCCATTTTAGATGCTAAAATATTAGCATCAATTCTAGAGAGCTAAAATGAGGCCGTCCTTGTTCTAGAAAACGCCAATATTCCAATCGGGATCACCGGATAATCTGAAGACCTCCGAACATTGGCGTTTTGTCAAAACCATGGAGAGCTCCGTAGATTTAGAGTTATTCCGCTTTTTAGTCGGCCTTTATACAAGAAGTGAACGGCATTACGCATGCCGCAAACTGGTCTAGGATCGCTGAAGAAAGAAAGACCAAGCAATCTTTTTTAAAATAAATCAGCGGTCCCGTTTGATATTAATAATAAAGCTTATATGACGGAGCGTTCCGCCATGAGCAGTTGCCGGTTGGATTCAATCTTTTTTTGTTAAAGACCACAGGTTAAAAACTCACTTTATGATAATTAAAGCAATAATTGCTTTACCTTCTTTATTATTTTACTCCATGTGCCTATTCTGTTTGATTACCATATACATTTGTTGCATTTTTGTAGCTGAAACCTTTATTCGGTATTATTTATTTTTATTCAATTGTATTATACTAACTTTATTTGAGGTGCTTTTCTTGTAACAGGTTAATTGCTGCTGCTGTTATTAATATTATTGTTATTACAAATTCAATGTATGTTAATCGGGTCTAGACGTCAATTTTGAGGAGTGAGGAAGTTGGATGTTTCGTTCTGAAATTCACACTCGATATATGAAACCTCAAAGTTATTTTTAGTTTTATATTTGTTTGTTTTGGCCTGATGCCTTGAACCACACTTGGATTTTCAGTTTTCTTGTTGGCATTAACAATGTGTGTAAAGTATTGTGATGGATAATGCAGGTTTGCCCCTCACTCTCTCCAGATCTGTCCAATATGTGCTGCATTGCCAGGAGGAGACCCCAACCATGTGACTGATGACTTTACAGCTCATCTCACACTTGAACACAGAGCACCTAGAGATTTAATATCCTTCTGTGTGTGTGTGTGTGTGTGTGTGTGTGTGTGTGTGTGTGTGTGTGTGTGTGTGTGTGTGTGTGTGTGTGTGTGTGTGTGTGTGTGTGTGTGTGTGTGTGTGTGTGTGTGTGTGTGTGTGTGTGTGTGTGTATATAATTGCACTAGGCTGTTGTTGAGGAGCATACTCCAAACGAAGTTGAACGAATTGTTTTTAATAGCTTTCGGTAGGTCAATAAGAACAAACAAATCATAAACTTGCAATCAAATAAATCAAACAAACACGCTAAAAAAAACCCAATTGACTTTGGAGTAATGCTGCCAGCTTTACTCAGTGGCTCAGGCCTTAGGAGGTAGAGCGGCCGCTTGGGAACCCAAAGGTTCCCAATTTGATCCTTGAGCAAGACACTGAACTCCTAATTGCTCCCGATGTGCAGGTTGGTGCCTTGCATGGTTTCCTCTGCCATCGGTGTTATGAGCGTGAACGGGCGAATGTAATGCACAATCTCTGTAAAGCGCCTTGAAAAAAGGCATTATATATAAATGCACCATTTACCATGTATTTATTTACCATTTACTGTACATATGCCACAGTATCGCGGTGAGCCTTAACTCTGTTTCACGATGAGTCGAGCAGTGTCCGACATGTACGTAGAATGTTCCACCCTGGCAGAGGTTTGGGTGGTCCCAGAGCACGTAGGACCAATATGCACTTTACTAGTGGCTCTACAGGGGGATTGTCCTCGTCACAGAGCTCCACATACACCCCCAGTAACAGAGAAGCCATGGACCCCATTGCAGGTGAGGAACAGAGATGTACAGTATGTGATGCTAGGCTCCAACACTGTCGGGCAGAAATCTTGTATCAACATATCTTTTTGTTTTTCCATAAAAAACCCTTTCAACTTGGCGTCTCTATTTTGGGCATTCAAGTTAAAAAAAAAAAAAAAAAAAGTGTGAGAACTATTACTGATTAGGGCATTTGTAGAATGGACCTCAGGTCTTAATGGGTCTTAAAGTATTGTGAAATATGCTTGTTGAACAGTGAATACATTGTGAAGCAATGACCACGTTCTCCCCGTGTCTCCTCCACCACAGAGCTCTTGTCTCAGCTGTCAGGCGTGCGCCGTGCGGCGGGCGGGCAGATCAACTCATCTGGGCCTTCGGCGTCGCAATTACAGCAGCTCCAGATGCAGCTGCAGCTGGAGCGCCAGCAGGCCCAGGCGGCACGGCAGCAGCTGGAAACGGGCCGCCACGCCACGCGCCGTGGCAACAACCCAGGAAACATCGGCACCGCCATCCCCCCGCCCAACGCGGCTGCGACCAACGCGGCATCTGCGGTTGAAAGCAACCCCTCATCTTCTCCCCACAGCTCCCAGTTCCTCTTAGCACGGTCAGTGTAGACCAGTGGTTCTCAGCCTTTTGAATGAATGAACGCCCATTTGATAGCATTTTAATCTCTGGGACAGGAAGTCAAGCGAGCTGTCATTATTGGATATAAAGTAGCACAAATAAATGCATGGGATGTTATTTCTCGCTCAGTGAGCACTGTATCCGGAGAAGGGGACACAACTGAGAAAGTAAAATAATTGGCACATTTGGCTTCAAATCTGAGACCAAGGTAAAATATGACAAAGACCAATGTATAGAGGCCATTATTGGAGAGAGAGAGAGCACTCAGTATGCTATCAGTGGAGCATTTGGAAACGGACCCGGACACGGTTTCAATACCGGCACCTTGCAGCCAGTACCTCCATGGTCCACGGGTCCTGTTCAGCCACCCCACGTTTGGACTCTGATGTGGTCCTGGTCCTGTACAACCATGAGAGAATGGCCCAAACACTTTCCCCAACACTTAATGTTTAGTGTAAAGCACTTTGAGGTTCTTACTTGCCTTGCCTCTGTGTCTGCTAAATGCCTAAATTGTAAAATTGCCTCAACAACCTCCACAGTCTTGGAAATACACAAAGAAAATTAATAATAATTTAGTTAAAGATATGGGTGAAACTTGTTTGATTTTGAGTTATGCATTTCTTTCTTGAGGTTAAATTGCGAACCAGCAGTTAATTGCTCTCAAGTCTGGTGTACAGAAGTACAACATAATGTTAGGTTAAAAAATATGATAAATATATTAAATCCTATAATATTCAACTGTAGAATTGAATAAAACATAAGAATAGTTATTTTGCAGGACAAAGTAAAAAACAACAAGAGAATCTTAAGTCGGTTTTAAGAAGGCATTTCTACTTTGACTATTTTGAACATGAGATTATTGCATGGCAATAAAATAGCTTGTGTATTTCCGTGTATAAAATGCTAGGACAAAGACATCTAACATATTGTTCTGCGTCATTGTCCCATTAACCACTTTAACCTGGTGTTTATTTTGGGCCATATATTAATATGTGAACATCTTTCCTTCCGTCTTCCTGCCTCTACCTTGCACCTTTTCTTTTCAGTGTTTTGTTTTCTTGCCTTTTATATCAGTGGTTCCCAAAGAGGGGTCCGGGGACCCCCAGGGGTCATTGAGGGAGCCAAATGGACCCTTATGGGTCTGTATCAATTAACATTGATTTTACAATATAAATTGGGGGTCCGAGAGATAGAAATGCCATTAAATGGGGGTCCGTAGACTAATGCTAATGTCAAACTGGGGGTCATTGTAATTAAACGGGTTGAGAATCACTGCTAGAGCCTTCTCTCATGGGGGTCCTTGACATGAAAAAGTTTGGGAACCGCTGTTTTATATTGTCTCATAATTGTGCTCGTTGCTTGATAACCGTCTGGAACTCAAATGGACTTGCTGCTCTCTCCAGGTTGAACGAGCCCAAGCTGTCGGAGGCGGAGCGGCAGCTACAGGAAGGGGAGCGCGCCGACCGTAGCCTGTTCGTACAGGAGCTGCTGCTGTCCACGCTGATGCACGAGGAGAGCTCGTCGTCGGACGAGGACGAGCGGCGGGACTTTGCCGATTTCGGCGCGATGGGCTGCGTGGATATCATGCCTTTGGACGTGGCGCTGGAGAACCTCCAGCTGCGGGAGCGCAGCTCCACGGGGAAGGAGCCTCCGACGCCTCCTCTTTGATGTCGTCCGAGCTTCAACCAGACTGTGTCCTCTCTGCTGCAACTGCCAATGACGGGCAAAAGAAAAGAAGCAGCCTTTTTGTTTTGTTTTGTTTTTGTTTTATTTCTCCTTTTTCTCAGAGGTCTTTTTTGGTGATTGTAATTTCAGGTCTATCATCTTTTTGTTTTGTTTAGTTTTTATTGTGAACAAAAGTGAACAAATGAAATGGAGAGCAACGGGGGGGATAAAGTGCAAGTAACGGGGGGGTGCATACCAGATGGATTACGACACGGAAGCCGCATCCCATACGAGTGCATTAGATGCAAGTGGATCCAGCAAAAATAGAACGGCGTATTTCTGCCGGATCCGCTTGCATCTAATGCACTTGTATGACATCATGTGACGTGTGCTTCAGCTTTTGTACCGGAGCCATTCTGCGTCATAATCCATCTGATGTCCATTGGCCTTAAGTGTGCAGTGGCAACCAGGAGAGAGAGAGCAAGCAAAGAGATATAAATATATATGAAGATGATAATCAATTCCACATAACCTTTTTTGTTTTAATTTTTTTTTTTTTTTTTTTTGCTTTATCAGGTAAGCATTACAGGTAACTGTGGCAGACTGTTGCTTCCTGTGAAATGCAAAAGGCTCTCCTTATAAATACTCCACATTCAAACCTGAAGAGGGCGCTAGTCTCCTCTGAAGAAGCTGCTGTGTGTATTT
This sequence comes from Protomyctophum parallelum, assembly GCF_964188405.1. Classification (NCBI taxonomy): domain Eukaryota; kingdom Metazoa; phylum Chordata; class Actinopteri; order Myctophiformes; family Myctophidae; genus Protomyctophum; species Protomyctophum parallelum. The sequence continues at coordinate 26,734,773 of NC_139713.1, forward strand.
ATGACTATTAATAAATAAAAAGTGCTTGGATGGTTTACCATAACTACTGCATGCGGTTATTTGCAGCGTGCATGACACTTTTGAAAAATATCCCAAAGCTTTCTTCAACTCTTTTTCCTTTTTATTATTAATTTGAGACATACGGTAATAATTAAGTCTGGTAAATTGAGTATTATGAAATCTGAGATTTTTTAGTCTATTCCTTTGTTTGCGTGTGTCTCTTTCCAGTCGTCAGAGAGGAGCTATTGGATTGTGCGGTAGTGTAACAAAACGCTGCAATGTGTGTATGTCTCTCGGTTCCATATCTGTGACATCGCTGCCAACGGCAGCAGTGAAAACAAGAGCTGGCCTGTTAGATGTTCCTGGATGTTGATGAAATGCAGAAACACCCAATATAGTTTCAAATTTGTTTGCACAAGTACAGAAGATCTAGTATCTTCATTTCTCCATGTTACCCTTCTGTCACCCATGTTCAGCTTATGGCTGATTTATAGGCCTACGTTGGTGGTCACACCAAAAATATCGGATCTGAAGAGTCGCACTGTGATCTCATAGATCTGATATTTTTCACTGGTATGTGAATCAAGCCTCAGTTTCCAGCATATTTCTTTAGACAACTTGTTATAATTTGCGTGTAGACGAAGGGGAGCTTGAGACTTCACATTGCAGATTTCTTTTTTTCCTTATTTCTTTTTAAAGACAAGACTGGTTTCGATAGCACTTTCTATTTATTCATTTATATTTTTTAATTCTATCGAGCCTTGATTATGAATCATGCCACCTCCATGCCTATACTCTTACCCTCTTATGTAAAATACAATGAGATGTATATTGAATTAACGTTAACTTTCATAATGGGCAGACTTTGTTTTTTTTAATGTAAATTTAGAATACTACAATAAAAACCGCACAGCTTTTGATGAAACCAACAGACCATCAAATCTTGCACTGTGTTTACTTTTGAGTGCTCAAGTCTACATACTTTTATTTATCTTTTGTCTTGGTTTAGGCATGGCAAATTGGATGGTCCAAAAATTAGTGTTTATGTAGGTTAATGGGGCTTGAAAACACTTAAACTTATTCAGTAAATGAACTCATCACTATGCCCAGTGTTGTCTTCTGTCATAATTATCACACGTGGACTTAAAGGCCTTGTGTACAAACAGGCTGACCTACTGTATGTATATCCTACAATTGGACAACATTTATGATGGAGCTTCAAACCACAAATCTTGCAATACACAGAGGTAGGCTACCATATACTGTACATAGCAATTTAATTTGACCTTGAAGGTCTGACCTATGTGTATGTAAGGCATGAGTCATACTTAGTTGAGTATGGGTGTCGTGCAACAAAAATAGACAATGTACAAGAAAGTATGGTGAGCTTTCCTTGTTGCTCGTAAATTTGTTGTGAACAAATTGTCTTTGGGATACTTTTATGGATAGATACGTTGTACAGAAATTGACATTTCGAATGATGTAAATGGATATTTTGAATTCAAACATACTGTATACGCAGGCATTATTGTAAGACATACCACCTTTATTAAATGCACAGTATTACAAGGAACATTTCCATTAACTTCGGATAAGCTACTCACATGATGCACAAAGCATAGAATTGGTTGATAGAACTGACTGATATTAAAGCAGAAGGATTACATCTGCCAGGGAGGAGAGAGCACACACACACACACACACACACACACACACGTTTATATACAGATATGTGTGAAGACAATACACACCATCGCAGACGCATTTGCTCTCTCACACAAACTACACACACTCTTTGTGTTTGCACGGACTTGTAATCTGCACAGGGATGTTATCCATGATTACCATATATTTACAAAATAATCCCCCGCCCCCCCAGCCAAAAAAGAAAAATTACATTCGAAAACAGTCCCATCCCTTCTTCATTACATTCAAAATAATGTACTATTCATGATGTGAAATCACAGTTATTCACCAGAAGGAGGAAAATAGGCTACAGTCTGTCAGAGGTGATCGGTATTGATTGGAACGTGACCATTAAATAAGTATAATTAGTAAACTGGACATGAGTTGCCTCTATACTTTGTGCGCTCATTCCCCCTCTACAAAAAATGTCTGTGCTAAAAATAGACCCCCCCCCCCCCCCAGAATAGGGATGCTCGAATGGTCACATGAACCCTGTTTAAAAAATAGCAGCTATTTCCACTATTTTTTAAGATTTCTAGAAATCTTTGACAAACTTCACCCATGTAAAGTGGTTAACCTCAACGCCACCAGCCATGTCTGCTGGCACACCTGCAAGATAGCAGATATCCTCACATGGATTCAATGCAGTCTCAACAGTGGGTCCAAGGACCATGAGGAGGTTTTATATGGACCCTGACAGATCTGCAACTCTTAGAGTGTGTAAACGTTTCCATTTGTATGCTCTCATGGGGGTGGGAGAGGGGGGGGGCTTGAAATTAAACGTTTGAGAACCAGTACACTGTCCTAAACAGATTTAATCTTACACAACCTCTATGAAACTTCCCCATCACAGTGGAGAGGAGAATGGAAATTAGATTTTTCTTTCTAAGTAGAGAAAACAAATTTCAAAGAAAGTCCTCTGCAGATCAAAACGTTAAGGAAATAAAAAGAAAAGGATTGTATTCTCACAATTATTATGAACGAGCACAAATAAATTATACAGTTTAGCACAAATACATTTGTATTTACATAGATGTATGCATTTGCCAGTGGCCCATAACACATTTTCTTTAATAGATGTCACACAGCTTTGACATACCTGTTTAAAACAGAATATACTATTGAACATAGCCTACTTTTCATATAGACAAATAGAACTGTACAGAGTGGAAAGCGGTTTATAAACAGCAGATGTGACTATTGTACAAAACTGGTCAATGCTGTAACCAAAGAATAACAATGACAGACATTTTTACAGTGCAAATTGTGCAAGTCAGATTTGTCCAATGGAGAATAATAATTATTATTATTTTCATACATTTTTGACTCACACTGGCCTGGGTCATTTCTGAGCACTTAGATTCTGCGAACTTGTGGGTTCTGATTCAAACTTAACATGATCTTTGTAACAGCAATGAACATTGCTGATCTATTAACCTCTATGTAAAGATATGGCTACGGTCTTTTAGGGTTTCCACCGAGGTGAAATACATCAGTATGTATCCGTCTTATACTGTAGGTACTAAACAACACGTCGCTCAATCTTTCGCCGTTAGTAAAAGTAGAAGTCATCACTTCCCAGATCACAGCTTGTCATAGAGAAGAATACATCCCTACAACATCTGGAGGGCAATCAGACTTTACATACTTATTACTGATCCGTATTATGCTCCGTCATACGACATTGAAATCAAATGGCAACACTGACGTCAACACATACAAAATGGACATACTGTACTGTATGGACAATATGGGAATATTGGAAACGTCAACATCTTTAAATCAGTGCACAGTAAGCAGTATCAAATACCCTGTCAATTCCCCTTAAGACAAAATAAATACATCCTCAGTCCATTTATTTTCCTCTTCTACAAACAGCAGCTTCATCATCATCACCCACAACATGTGAAAATCTTTGCAGATGCACACAAAACCATGTCATTTTACAGATATGGGCCACCTAACAAGGAAGATTTGTTCAATGACATTGCTGGTGAATGCATAAAATAAAACAAACTGCACTCCCCATCCATCGACATGAACATAGCTTAACACCTGCGCATTATTCACTGTGCTTTAGGTTTAAGTAAGACTCAAGACTGTGACATGTATAATGCAGCTGACTACTGTAAAATCATGTTCAAAACAAGCATATTGTAAATGGAAATGAATAGCAAAATGAGAGGGCAAAAAATAATCCAATATTTACAAAGATTATACCAATGATGTTACAAAAAACTGCAAAACCAAGGAATGCTCATGGTATATACGATGTATTTAAAAAATGTAAAGCATAATTTGTACATTGAAATTGTTTACATTACATTTTCTGTAGGCTATATACATTATCTATTGATAGAGCTATATAACTAGATCAATAGATAGATTTAATATATACCAAAATGGATAGGCAGATATAATATATACTATATGTTTCATATATAACACATATTATATATTATATATAGAATTATCTGTGTCATGCTTTTGAAATGACACAAAAAACTGTGACAAGATGCAAGTCTGACTTGAGAACATAAAGCCAAGAGCTCCTCTATAATGCATACAATTATTTGTGTATTTCCCCCCCTCACCCCCCACCCACCTATGTGTGTATACTCTATATTGTCCAAGACAAAATTAATTGATTTGTACTTCCCCAGAAAGTATAAGATTCAATGGTAATTTATTGTAATTTTAATTAATATGCCAGAATGTTGATCTAATCTGCAGTATTAAGGGAGATGACTCAAAACCCTGTGAATTTACATTGTTATGTGTCACTCATTTGAGTTCTTGAAACATATTTACTTATAGGACTCTAATAATTTAAATAATGTTTAATAATGTACTATTTGGTTTGGGTTTGTGAAATATAAACCTCTGTAACATTCTCAACTGGAGAGAAAACAAAAGGAGAATTGAAATTTAAGGCTTTTGTTAACGTGATGATGAAATGGACAATTAATTATTTACAATAACATTTTACAGCCAGGTAGGCTACCGTACACACACAGTAGCCTACCTGCAAGCGCACACACACACACACACACACACACACACACACACACACACACACACACACACACACACACACACACACACACACACACACACACACACACACACAGTGCTGTAGCATATCTCCCTCTACCTCAGTGGTTCTCCACCCTCATGGTTCCTTGAGGGGGGTTCCAAATGGAACCTTACATGTACAGGTCCATTCGGTTCCATTTGTACACTCTCAGAGTTAAGGGGGCCCTTGAAATAATAATAAAGTAAAATAAAACTTTTTGAGAACCACCGCTCAGGTCCGCTTACCTCATGCATGTGCAGAAACATATGAGCATAATTATACTCAGCCCTCTGTCCACACATACGTGGTCAAAATAACCCCAACGATGCCTCATTTATGCTCCGTCGGCACGACGGTGTCGCGCGCGGGAATAGCAAACATCTAGCTCACAATGCGTCTTGTCCGCGCCACGTTGTGAGCTCACAGGTCGGGCTATCCTCATCACGCTGCACCGTCGCATGCGACAAAGTATAAACGGGGCTCGATTCAGCCCAGTATGTCCAGGTAGACGGGCGAGGCCTTGGCCAGGCTTTGGAGCAGAGCGTAGATCTCCTTGATGTTGAGTCTCATGTAGGGCTCTCTCTGCCAGCAGCCCAGCATCAGGTCATACACCTCCTTGGGACAGGCCCGGGGGCGTTGGAGCACGCGGCCCTGGGTGATGCATTCAATCACCTGGAAGAAGAAGGAGACAAAGCAGAAGAACAAAGATGCTTAAAGTGGGGGTGCAATGGCCTTTTCTGAAGTTTCATTCTGAAATGCTTTTCTTTTTTTTCTTTTTTTTAATCCCATGATTTTGTAACCCTTTTTTTTTCACCCAGTGTCAATTATCTAATTCTAATCTAATCCTGGGCTCTACGCTTCCTCCACCAACCTGGGGAGAGCAACGGACTGACCTCATGCTTCCTTCAATGCATCAAAATGCGTCAAAATCGCTTCCCCGGGTTGGATGTAGCATGTGGAAGGAACACTTTATTCCAACCAGTTCCTACTTCCTTTCCCTCTATCAGGCGCCCCAGCTGGACAGGTGGAGGCACTTTAGAGATCAGGATTACCAATCAGAGCGTCACATACCTTCAGGCTATGGGACCCAGACAGCCAGCTGAGATGTTTGCTACTATGTGGCTTATTTCTAACCTATAATGTTTTCAGATATACATATTTTACCGTGCTGATTAAGTTTAAAATGAGTAATACACTGTCATGGATGTCATCAGTAGTTTTCAGCTGTGTTTGTGTTATCTTAACCACTAGACCAAAGGGATATCCCCATGGACTGGGGGAGATATTTGACCTTTGAGGCCATCAGGCTGATCGAGGCTGTGAGCCACTCTGCTACATTTGGAGGAACGCGCAGCAATGGGAATAAAACTGGTGAATGAAATCAAGATTCATTTTTATTCATGCTCGACATGTCATCACGCATCACGTTTTCGTTCAAAGGAAGTAATTAAAATTGGATTATGGACTTTTGATATAAATATACACACAAATGGGAATTTTCCCATTGTTTTGGAATCTATTGCTAGTTATGAGGACCACGGATATGCTCCAGAATGTGAAAAACGTATTTTTCACTTCACTACGTTCGTTCGATGTCTGGACCTTTCTTCAGAGGGGTGATATAACTTACAATTTTACGTCATTCTGAACTTCTGATTAGGGTTAGGATCCGGAACCCGATCCAATATTGAGGAACCGGAATCGGTTCCATCACATTTGGAACCATTCCTGGAAGAGGTTTTTTATCACACTGTGACTCTCTGAGCTGTGGACAATGGCGGTGGTTCTCAAACTTTACATTTTCGAGGACCACCATAACTCTGATCGTCTATACATTACAAGAAATATGGAGAAAACACAGCTATACAGACAAACAGCTAAATATTCCCTCCAGAATATGGACACTAGGGTTTATGTGGTTAAACAGTGGAGAGACCAGTATGAAGACAGTCTGTTGGTTTGCAAAGCAACTGAACTAACACACAGTCCCAGCACTGTCCTTCAGTGGACAAAACCTTTTGGCTTCTTTGGCCTCTATTACCTAACTCCCCTGGGTCTCTCTGTACTCTTTTCCCTTCTTTTGGCAGCTATACTGCAGGGTTTGGTAGCTTTCTCTGCTTACTGTGATTTCGAGAGTGCCTGCTTATATTGTAGTGCATATTTAGCAAAAATGCTAAGAATGTTATTGAGAGTAGTATGCTGTTTCAACAGTTGTTATGTTTGATGTTTACCTGGTATCCTAGAAGATTATTTGGAGCACTAATTGTTCTCTTTGCTCTCTACTCAAGTGGCCGTTTACACTGGGGTGTGTTGACTAGAATCCATGCCTTTTACTCTCAAGTGCTTTTACATTTGCACTTGTAGTAAGTCGCTCTGGATATAAGCATCTGCTAAATGTCTAAATCGTAAAAAAGTAAAATAAAAATGTAAATATTAGCGGCCTGGCAAAAGCTTAAGCGTACAATCTAATCCTTGAATCTTCAACATTCCACAGCTGTGCAATAACAGGTTGTTCCTTTAATATGGGGTATATTGCGGCGGAAGTGGCTCAGGAGGTACAGTCAGTGGTTGCTTGGGAATCGGAAGGTTCCCGTTTGACTGAAGTCTCCTTCAGTAAGATACTGAACCTGTGACTGCTCCCGTTGAGCAGATTGGTGCCTCGCATGGTTTCCTCCACGTCGATGTGTGACTGTACAGTAATTGTGCTTAGGATAGAGACACCATCACCGTGTTTTTGTGCCAGGTGCTCTTGTAGAACCACACCATAAAAATAGCAAATAAACTTGTCTCTTTGCGTATAGTCTCTTCTGTGCAAGTGAGACAAGACTTGAGAGTGCGTGAGGCCGAAGCGATCATCCTGTCTGCATGAGCTGTGTTCAGTGCGTTGTCTGCCAAAATGAATAAAAAACAAATGTTGCCGAGAGCTTCTTCAGACGGGGTGAAGAAGATAAAAGACCCAGCAACATTGTTGATAATGCAGAGACAGCAGACAGACAGAAAAGACGAAATCGATGTCAGTAGAGTTGGATCGTTACTTCCCAACCAGAGTAACCCGGGTGCAGTACTAAGTTCCGACACGACACGTGTTTTGGTCCTACAGTCATTAGACCAACAACCTACCTCTATCCCTAACCTAACCATAACCGCAAGCATGGGAGCAGCGCATGTTCGAGCGCTAGTCCGACCGTTGTTCCCGCATGTCGGACTAATGCTCCGTCGGAATTGCGTCCAGGATCCCGAGAAACCCTCAAAGTACGAAGGAATGGATCCGCGACCCATTTGTACATGTCAAAGGTGAGCCGTCCATGTTCGTGTTGAAAGAGGATCAACTCCTTAAAAGTATGTCTGAGATGTAACCTCATCTCTGACAACCTTCCAGGTTCAAGTCCAGGTTGAATGTCCTGAGATGGCCACAAAAGCACTGAAAATGGGTTCTCAGCAATGACGGCAGAAATCTAACAATAATAATGGTTCTTGAAATAGATAATCTTGCACAAGAACCTCATATGAAAATGTTTATGTATATAGCTAAGCTATTGTAAAAGCTGAGTGTAGCAAACACCAACATGAGATACAGCAGGTGGGGCACGTGGCTATATCTCCAGTTCTCCAATAGCTTAGTTTTCATTCAGTTTTTGTCAGTGAAAAAAAGGTAGTTGATGAACATTTTTCAACACTGGTGTAATTAATTCTCTTGTGTAACAAAAGCGTTAAATCTGACCTCGTTGTTGGAGAGCTGGTACCAGGGCTGCTTTCCATAGGTGAAGATCTCCCAGAGCACCACGCCCAGGCTCCACACGTCGCTCTCGGTAGTGAAGCGTCGGTACATGATGCTCTCTGGGGGCATCCAGCGGATCGGCAGCATCGTATGACCGCCCACCTGAAGACACACGCACGCACGCAGGCACGCTCGGCACACACACACACGCACGCACGCACGCGCACACACACACACACACACACACACACACACACACACACACACACACAGAGCAGAGCAGTGTGCATCAGTAAACTGAACCCACAAGGCCTGAGCAGCACTGAGTTGCAGTGGTGGAAAGTAGTACATTAAACTTAAGTACTGTAATTAAGTACAATTTTGAGGTATTTCCTTTTTTCAGTACTTTTACACCACTACATATGAGAGGCAAATATTGTACTCTTTACTCTGCTACAATTATTTGCAAACTTTAGTTACTAGTGCAGGTATAAATTATTATAAAACATACATTAACCACTTTAGCCCTGTTTAATATAAGCTATTTACAAGCTCACAGCGCGCCACATCGCAACACGTTGTGAGCCCGTAGAGCTGCTATTTATAAAACATTATAGTAAAAACTATAATAAAATGTATAAAAAACAATAAAATATGTTCCAATGGATCACATTAGTTATTGTTTAGTCACAAGCTTTGTTAATAATCTTCATTGGTTCAATATTAATTGAGTACTACAGACGAAAAACAGGTTAAGTCCAAATTTTATTCTGACCCCTCTACGAAAAGGCCTCGTTGTCCTGACCCCTTATCCATCATTTATACATTATGGATAAATTGTGTGGACTTAAACTGTTTTTCGTCTGTAGTACTCAAAACCCACAGACAAACTTAGACACCATCTTTCAAAAATAGCTGATCTACAAGCACACAACGCGTCAAGATGTGACACGTCGTGAGCTTGTGGATTGACTATTTTTGCTACCTTTGTGTGAACACTGTAATATGACTAATTAAGTGTCACACCTCGCTCCTCTGCCTTTGAATTTGAGCATTGACTTAGGTCCAAACCACTGGACTAATATTTGGCTTGACCTTAATGGTCAAGAAAGGAAGTTGTTGTTACTATAGTTGCCTTTGTACTTGTTTACTAATACTGCAGTCCTTCGGACTTATTCTGTTATTCTCTGTATGTTCAGTATTTTGCCTTGTCTTCCTGTTCTGTTTGGTTTTCTGTTACTCTGTTGGTTTTGTGTATCTTATTTTGTAGTATGATCCCTAGTGTTTCCGGTCTGCCTAGTTACTGTTCCCTACCTTGTCTCACCTACCTTAGTTGTGATGTGTCAGTGTTTTCACCTGTGTCCTCTTAGTTCTGTTAGCCTATCCCGTGATTGATTGTATTTTGAGTTCACCTGTGTCTAGTTAGTCTTTGTCTATTTATATACCCCAGTTTGTTCAGTTCCTTGTCAGATCGTCATTTCATGTCAGCGTGTATACTGTGTCCTTCTTTGCCTGCCCCATTTTATGGGAAGTTTTAAGTTATAGTTTAATAAACATCCTGAACTGTGAATCCTGCCTTTTGGTCGTACTGCTTTTGGGTCCTCTGAACGCACCCTGATACTAAGTAAAGGGCATTAATTTACAAATAAAACATTCATAGTTGAAATATGGATATACGTACATGGTTTCTGCCCGACACTAATGATATGCCAGAGAGACGAACCAAAGACTATTAGGATTGACAGTTTTGTTGTTGTCAAAAATGCAAATGAATTACATGAACAAACTATGCCTTGAATGTACGGCATTATTCACATAATGTGTGGCATTATACTCAATGGGAAGTTTTACAACGTAGTTTCATGAGTAGAGACCACTGAGGCCTCTGCTTATCACTGCCACGCCCTGTGTTTAATCACCTCCCGCCTTCACTTAGCGGCCACTCCCCATTCACAATCACTTGTATCCACTACACCTGCCTCCTCTCACCACAGCCAATCCCTGGTGCAATCACTACAGTATTAATACACCTGCGATATCTCTCAACCAAGTTGTTTAGGGGAGTGCGGACGGGCGGAGAGCAGGAGCTGATGCGGCTATGACAGGAGGTGGCGGTTTGTTTAAATTATGGCATCACGATATGCTGGTTGTGGCTTTGATGAAGAGGCTATGAAAGATTACAGACCGTATTAGTAATCGGGGTCGGATCACTCGGATGGTGAAGAGGAAATAAGCGTGGCTCAAACACGAGAGATGGAAACAGATGAAGATATGCATGGAACTGATAACAAAAGGAAAAGAGTAGGAGGCGCACAAACTCAACTCAGCAAGAAGGGAGTTTTGTGGTTGGGATGAGAGCACAGAAGCAATTTGACAGCATCTTTAGTGAACCACAGGTTGTGGGAAAGTTTGTTGAGCGGAAAGTGGGAAAAGTAAAATCAGTAAGGATTGGTGATTATACAATGCATGGACGGCGGTCAGATGAGTAAAGCTCAAAAAATCTAATCATTTAATAAATTCCCAGTGATTACATTTCAGTTGGGAGGTTCTGAAAGTAAGATCAAGGGAGTGGTCAGTGGAGTGCCATTGTCAGTAAAGCCAGATGAATTTCTTGAGATTGATAGAGTATGTGATGCAAAACGGCTGACACGGTTCAGAGAGGGTGAAAGAGAGGAAACCAAGTCGGTTTGTTTGACGTTTGAAGGGGACAAGCTAAACAGAGCGAGTTTACTGCATGCAGTTACTTGAGTTTCAGGGTTCAACCATTCATACGGGCACCACTCCGGTGCTTTTGCTGCCAACAGTATGGACACGTCGCTGCAGTGTAGAGGAATTAAAAGGTGTGCGAGATGCAGCGAGGGAAACGAGGAAATCAAAGGGAAATCTGAAAGAATAAAGATGATTCTCGATGCAGCAAGGAGATTTCTGAAAGTTGATGACGTCAGTGGAGAGGGCCTGGACAATGTGTTGAGGGAGGGGTTCATGCCTACTTCGGGTCCGGAGTAGAAGGACTATAACGGAGCGGTTGATTATTTATTATTTTAATTTTATTTATGGTAATCAAAGTAAAGTGGGTGGAAGCCAATATTGAAGTTATGGAAACAAAATGCAACTTTTGGATGCCAACCGCCGTTAAACCCCAAGAAAAAGAAGAAGAACCAAGTTATTTGTTCTGCTTCGTGACAGACCAAACAGGTTGTGTGTACTGCGCTTGTAGATCGGCTATTTCTGCTATTATTTGCTTCAAATTTGTAATCCTCCGGCCTCCACTTCAACCTCCTCCTCGATTCTCCCTCTTCTTCCCTCTGTCTCTATTTCTCTAGGAATCCAGGGGGGACGGAGCAGAGACGACCAACCGCTCATCCCGAGTAGAGCAATGATGGCTGTCAGCTCCAGAGACTACGCCCCCACCCTGAGTCTCGCCCTATCTTGGGTTCCTCACCCTGTTCCACATTCATCCGGTCTCTAGTGAAACTCAGGTAAAAAGAAAAATTGCCGCCCAGGCGGTGGCATAACCGTCTGGGCACCCGACTGGTAATCCAGTCGCAGTGTGCCGTGGGTTCGACTCCCGAGCCCGACACGGCCTTTACTGCATGTCTTCCCCCATTTCTCTCCCGTTTCCTGTCAGCCTACTGTCTGTCCCTTCAAAAAACCAATAAAAGGCGTAAACCGCAAAAGAATATCTTAAAAAAAGAAAAAGAAAGATTGCCAGTGCAATTTCCACTATTGGCCCATAATACTTGTAGAATGAATGCAGATTATGAAATGTGCATTTAAATACCAGCCAAGTAAATAAAGTACTTCTATACTTACAGAGCTATTTATTGAAATGTATGTTATGCTTGTAACTTGTAGATTCCTAGTCACACAGAAGGTACACATGCTGTTAGCTGGGAGCGACCTGTTGAAGCCAGCTGTGTGTTGGTTGATCGTCACAATGGCGAGTAGGAGACTAGGAAATGCGGGAGTGAAATTACTGCTGCCGAACGAAAACATTGTGAAACTGAGTTACATGGCCGGTTAAGACTGATATGAGGATGAGCTTATGGGAATTCCATGGCAAAATGGAAACGGTGCTAGACAATGGCATGCACCAGCACCGGTCATGAAAAATAAGGTTGAAACCTTGCCACTCCACTAATTCAAGATTTTGGTTTGATTTTGGAGTTGTAGTTTCTTCAGTTGTGCGTTTCGTTTTTTGTTTGTGGTCCCGATCAAATTAAAACCATAGATTCTTCTGCAAGCTCGTCCCCTTTTCCATTTGTGGCTTTTTACTGACCATGCTCCCACTTTGTGACAAATGGTGGCAGTGCTGAGATTCATTGAAAATGGAGGTGCCCCACAGTGGTGTAAACGTGGCCAGTGGTGGTAAAATACTAAAAGTCCGGAATTCAAAATTTACTTACTAAAAGTCAGTATTTTCCAATTGTCGAAATGATAAATGTGTGGAGGGCTGAAGTGGCCAAGTGGGTAATGGATGTTTTGTGATAATAATCAAAATCTACAAAGTAACTAGTGACTAAAGTTTAGAACCATTTAAGTCAATACTAATTATCCATAATAATAAATTATGGATAAGGGTTCAGGACAGATAGAACTTTTGGGGGAGGGGTCAGACTAAATGACGGACTTAAGTGTAAAAAAGTGCAACATACTGTATGCCTCTGAGATGTAGTGGAGTAGAAGTAAAAGCACTGAAAATTGGATAATACTCCAGTAAAGCAAAAAGCTAAATACCTCAAAATTGTACTCAAGTGCAGTACCTGAGTAAATGTACTATAGTTACTTTACACCAGCGAACATGGCAGTGTTTCAGAGGAGGAAGAGAAAGAGAGAGACAGAGAGAGAGACAGAGAGAGAGAGTGTCTTACTCTGTAGTAGTCTGTGCTGTACACATCTCTGGACATGCCAAAGTCTCCGATCTTGACCAGCAGGTTCTCCCCCACCAGACAGTTCCTGGTGGCCAGGTCTCTGTGGACAAAGTGCTGCGAGGCCAGGTAGACCATGCCGGCGGCGATCTGCTGGGCAATGTGTAGCATCTGCGACTGGGTCAGCTCCACCTGGATGCAGTGCTGGCCGTCTGCCATCAGGACCGCGTCGGGACCATGCGACCTGCCAGTGGTGGAGACGGTAACAAGGGGTTTATCCTTCTATTATTAGAAACGGTTGCACACACCAAGAATGCATTTTTGAATTATTTATTCTCTACATTACGAATGGACAGACGTTTCGACTATCCAGCCTTCATCCAGGCTGGATGAAGGCTGGATAGCCGAAACGTCTGTCCATTCGTAATTTAGAGAATACAAATAACATCACAGAACACGTGATGAATTCTGAAAATGTTCAGGTCATTACTTATTATCATGGAAGATTCTGGGTGACCCTTCGTGGGTCGAAGACGAGCCGACAGAATCAAAGGTCATGCAGTGTGGAGTCCTACCTGAGGAACTTGTTCAGGTCTCCGTGCTTCATGTATTCAAACACCATGATGAGCGGGTCACTCTCCGAACACACGCCATAGAAGGTGACGATGTGCTCATGCTGCAGGTTGGTGAGAAGTTCTGCCTCTCTGTAGAAGTCTGCACGGCCCGTCTCACTGGCCTCCTTCAGAGTCTGAGCACACACACACACACACACGCACACACACACACACACACACACACACACACACACACACACACACACATATACATGTCAATTCAATGTGGTGTAAATGTTTATTTATTTATTTAGCTTTTATATTCTGATAGTAATCATTGCTATAGAGCCAGAGTGTTCGTTCAGTAACAGCGGGTCTCCTCCAACTCTCCAGCTCTCATAGATTTTTTTCAGGCTGGGATACAATTTCCGGATCCCTGGGGGGACTCCGGTCCACTAAGTATAGGATTTAAGTGGTTAATTGATTGGCTGACAAGTACATTGATTCTTAGGGATGGCCATTTAAAAAATAGCAAGGATTGACAATACTTTAGCTGGAATTTTCAAAAGGTTTCAAATGTTTTCAAAATGTTTGATGCCTGCAGGTTCAAAGTGGTTAAAGGCCCACTTCACCACTTTTCAACATATCTTCAAATTATATAATTGGTCCTCACTAATGTTCATGATAAAATGCCACACATCTTTTCTACTCGGTCTGTGTCTCATAGCAGGGCTGTGAGCAGTTTAGTTCAGAAACCCGTCCACCAGTGACATCACCAATGGGGAATCCAAACTAATAGAAACGGCAGGCTTTCTATTCCTGAAAAGTTGCAATGCGATAATGGAAGCCACCGTATCACGATAATAAAAATCTAATTAGGCTATATATATTTATTTTTTTAATATTTTAAAAAGATTTGCCTAACGATGATGCCACTGGTGGACGGGTTTCTGAACTGCCCACAGCCCTCCTATGAGACACAGACTGAGTAGAAATAAATAGTCGTATTTTATCATGAACATTAGTGAGGACCAATTATATGAAGATAAGTTGAAAAGTGGTGAAGCGGTCATTTAATAAATGTATGGTTGCAGACGGAAAACAAAAACAAAACGTGTGTATATAACATTTGTGTCACATGTCACATAATAATGGATTAAGATGCACTCAGCACCAGTCAAGATCAGATTCAGCAAAAAATCATTAAATGTGAATTTGTGATTTTATTTATTTATTTGAGAGTGACAGAACATATTCTCGAACACGGAAAACAAAACTACACTACAGTGGAGTTGAGGATTACAGTGTAAATTTAACAATAAAACAAGACATTACAGGAATAAACTGATACAATCCTGGCTTCCTGATGTGTGTACACTACCTTCACAGCCACCAGGATCTTGTCCTGGTCGGGTGTCAGGTTGTAGCACTCAGCCAGGAAGACTTTCCCAAAGGCTCCTTCTCCAAGCTCCCTCTTCAGTACAATGTTGTGTCTCTTGATGTGTTGGACGACTATGATACAAAGGCATACAACAAATTCACGTAGATTATTTACTATGAATGTATACGTCAGTATGAATGAATGTGTTGTGTTGTGTGCGTGCGTGTGCGCGTGCATGTGTTGTATGTGCTGTACTCTTCTTATCATCTTTGGATAACAGGGACATTGTCTATGAATACTGCAGCCTCAGCCCCAGAGCCTCAGCATTTCGGTCTATCACTGCTATTAGATTTATTACAGGCCGAGGCGCTGAATATGACACTCATCACAGTGCTCTTTATGGTATGTTTGGTTGGCCTTCAGCTTACAGAGAGGCACAACAATCATCACAGTGCTCTTTATGGTATGTTTGGTTGGCCTTCTCTTACAGAGAGGCACAACAATCATTGGTATTCATTTATTTTTAAAACCCTCTTTGGGAAACTTCCTTCTTATCTGTCTGGGATGTTGTCTTGGAACAAATTGTGAGCTATACAAGATCAAATGGCTTGTCCTTAAGGTCCCCCGGGTTTACACTGAGAATGGCAAATCTCCTTTTTCTTCTAATGCCTGAAATGCCCTTCAATGCATTTTAAAACTTGTTTCGGTGGCATCTTTTGCACAGTTCTGATATATGATCACACACCATTGTGTATCTGTACTCCGTAGGCTATGGCCCTCATTTATCAATCGAGTGTAAAATCTGCCACAGATTCGAGTGCAGGTTTCGTAGTACACCCACGTCGCCACGGCATTTATAAAGTGATCGCAAACAGCTGATCCTTCCTTAATTTCGTTCCGACGTTAATAAATGTGACGGCTGAAATCTATCTGGCACGCCCTATGAAATCAAGCCTCGCCCTCGTTTTTGTGACAGGAACAACGGCAATACGATTTTGAAACCATGGTTACATGAAGAAAAAAAAATCCCTCGCTTGCCTTTCTGCCCCCTTTCTCATACACACACAGACGCACGCACACGCAACTTGCAATTTGTTGTATCTTAAATAAATAAACCGCATGCATGAATTAAATAAAGCTGTCTGTTTCTCCTCTCGCTTCGCTTCCCTTGCTGCCTCCCTTGCTCCTCACCCCCCCCCCCCCCCCCCCGCACGCACGCACGCACATATCGCAATTTGCAAGCAACTTTCACTGTGTGTTAGTTGTATATAAAATTATTAAAATGTTTATTCATTTAATATACAACAAGATTAGTGAACGAAAACCTGAACCTGTGATTATGTGAAGCATTAATTAAATAACATTGCTCACGTCATTGGAATGAGTTTCAGCCCGTGACAAATGCTGTTTTGCAACTCTGCATCTCCTCCTCCGCTCCTGTTCTGGGGCTACCGGTATGTGCTCATGCAAAACACTGTTTAAATGGCTTAAGCGTGTTTTTAATTGCGCGATTTTAATAAGCTTGCACACTTGGAAATATGATAATATCCTACCAATTTCATATGTCATGCTTTTACAAAATATATTTTTTTCACATGTAGCTGGCTATTATTAGTTTTATACATTTTAGGAGTGAAAACATATGTTTAGATGCCTGTGACAGCCTCTCAGCTGGTCAAACAATGCTGCTCCGCTGTTCTACGACAGAAAAACAGGTGAGGACAAAACGACAGCTCCTGACCAGACGTGAGTTTTGAACTTTGTCAAGTTCAATTTCAAGCTTTGGCGGAAATGTTAAATGCCGAAAATGTCCAAAACCCATATTTTGGCGTACGCGGTTGATAAATGAGGGCCTTATGTGTTAGTCTACTTTAACTTTTCACAATTTTGAAGGTACTGATGGTAACCTCAGTGCCTCTCTAGCATAAATAAATAAAGGTTTGAAATGTAATATACATGCGTGCGCCTGTACATGCATGTCTCTTGATATCATTATGTGCAATGAATGTCCAGTGTACACTGTCCAGTGAACTGTGTTCAATAAACCTATCTAACAAGTACTGTACACGTGTAGGTTACATTAGCCTACACATTGTTAGAGCAGAAGTCACCCAAAGTCGTAGCTATTACAATGTAGCAGGAGGTTGTTTATGAACATTGCGTCCGACGCTCACTGACCCCTCGCGTGGATTTATCAGAAAAGGAGCGGGTTACCAGACATTTGCCGAGCGCGGCAGTAACTCACATGTGTCCGGTTTCAGCATGCTGCCAGGGTTGCGGAAGTACTGCGGGTTCTCGATGACAGGGATCTTTGTCATCCCAATGATCACGGCATCTGGTCCCATCTCCGAGGAGGACGGGGTGTTGTTGCCATTGGAGACGTGATGGAGAGGGCTGGCAGAGTCGTCGTCGTTGCTGATGACAGAGGAGGAGCCTGGAGGAAGCGCACACACACACACACACAAATAAAGGGATTAAATGGGTTTTATCGAAACTAGCCAATCTATGACTCACAGTTTATAAGATTGGCTATTTTTGCCAAATGTTCACCTATTACGACATGCCCAAAATTAGGACACTACAGTCACGCTAGGATTTAAGTGGTTAAAGGTGCCTCAAAGAACCATAAAAAATGTTCTTTGAGTCACCATTTCTGGTCCCTCAAAGAACTTTGTCTTTGACATAAATAACAAAGTGCTCTAGAACCATACGAGGAAACATTCACTAAATAAAACGGTTCTTTAATAGGTGAAAACATATAACTTTTTAAAATATATTTTTTTGTTTTTTATTTGTGTGTAGTAGAAGAGAAGAAACATGAGGAGGAGGAGCGATGTTGATGATCTCATCACGGTTGGGTGGAAACCTTGTCCAAAATTCTTACTTTTCAGGAAAAAGAAAAACATGTACCAGTATTTATTCACACACTCTTGTTAAAACATTTCATTGTTGCATTTCCCCTATGTGCCAAAGATGTAAGATAACAGAAGGCTGCCTATTACATATGTTATGGAACTGCCCACTTTTAATTGATTATTGGAAGTTCATCTTGTCTACTGTCTCTGATATCATAGAGGTTGAAATACCACATGATCCAAGAATTTGGTTACTGGGTGACGTTACATTGATCAACACAAATTTCAACAAAGCATACTTTGTGTTACTCGCCAGTACAGCTGCGAAGAAAATCATCTTGGTTAATTGGAAATCTGAAAAATCACCTTCACAGAGACACTGGCTGAATGAGCTTTCATCATACTGTACCCCTGAAAAGATACTGTACAATGTAAGAAGAAGGCCTGCTACTTTTGAAAAGATATGGGGCAGGTTCTTTGAGGTTCTACCTTCAATATCTCCTCTGGGTTGATTTAGTTTTAGTTTTTATTTATATTGTTATTTTCATGTATTTATCTGAGTTGTTGCTGTCAAGAGGTGTTGTATACAATACAGAGTAATGAGAGCTGTGTAGTTTTCCTTTCTGGGGTTGGGGGGTGGGTGGGGGGGGTTTGTTTTTACTTTTCTTTTTTGAGTTTGTCTTGTCTTGTTTAAAAAAAATAATAATCATGATTCTGTAATTCATTGTTGTAATTATCTGCATTATCAATAAATAAATCTTAAAAAAAAACAAAAAAAACACACATTTCATTGTTGGTTTTCATGTATAAACCCTACAGAGAGACTTAAGGCTCATACATAGTCTGGATTTTCGGTGGTGGGGTGACCACCAAACTACAACATGACGTCATGAGCCGCGGTGAAGAGCAAACCACCACCACCGCTCCAGCCCTTCTCTCTGTTTTTACTCACCACCGCTCAACGTTATTTCAGCTCCGGTGGTCAGCTCACCACCGGAGCGGTGGTCACCTCACTACCGAAAATCCAGACTATGAATAGGCCTTAAACCAGTGTTTCTCAACCTATGTACCGCGGCACTTTACTGTGCCTTTGAAATCTCCAGGTGTGCCTCGAGATTTTGACCAAAAGTAACACTAGCCCTCCCCCGAAAGCGATAGATAGGCGTCCTATTGTTGCGTCGTTGTTGTTGTCACACGTCTAAATAGACATGCGAAAACAACATGACGACGGAACAATAGACTCTTCACTCTTAACGACCATCGGCCATAGAAATGTTAATCGCCTGGCAACTTTACTGTATAAATGGGGCACAGCACAGACATTTCGCTCCCTCCAGAAAGACACCACCAGAACCCGACAGCAGCACACACAGCGCCGCCGAGTCACCTCCACCTGACGACGGCACAGCAACAACAGCAACAACAACGCCTACAAAGAAAGCCCCTGCCAGACTGTACCGCGATGATTACATGAAGTTTGGATTCACGTTTACTGGGGATAAAACGTACCCGATTCCGCTGTGTATAGTTTGTGGATTCAAGCTTGCAAACAGCGCATGGTTCCGAGTAAACTGAAGCGCCACCTTCATACCAATCATGATGAACTCGCTACGAAGGACAAACACTTTTTCGTGAGCTTGAAAGAAAAAAAGGAGAAAGACACAACGAAGCAGGCAAGTCTCTTGATACTTGAAAGAATATCCAGCTATCACAGCCAGCGCAATGGCAGTGCTGCTCCCCTTTTCCACAACCTACCTGTGAGCTTAGCTTTTCAAGCCTGACTTGAAAATGAAGAGCTCCGTGTCTGTTTGTCCAGCATCCAGCCAGGATAAAAACTCTTTGTTCAGGAAAACAAGCTCAAGGTTCACACTAAGACAGAACTTGTCAAAAATATTTACTTTTCTTTTTATCAATTGTTTTTTACGATTTTCTTTGTACAAAAGTGCTCAAGTTTAAGACCATTGTATTGTGGCAAAAGATTTTTGTTCTTGTTTTTACAACTCCTTTTTTTATTTAGAAGTATTACTTTGCATTGACAAATTGAACATGTGTGTGCTACATTTTGTATGAGTTTTCAAAAATAAATTCGTGAAACTGAGGCACTGTCTCTGTCCTTTTCTTTCTCTTTAAAGTAATTTGACGAGTGCTGTCATGTGTGTTTTTAAAAGTATATTGGGTTCATATATATATATATATCATATATTATATATACAGTACACACACCATATATCTAGGTGTGCCCCGAGATTTTTAGGCTATGAAAAGTGTGCCCCGGGACAAAAAAGGTTGAGAGACACTGCCTTAAACCACTTTAAAAAATGTTATGAAAATAGCAGACACACATAGAACACACCTTCTACAGTATAAAAAGGTTTACCTTTAAGACCAAACTTGGAGTTTCTTCCATATTTGAGAATGATCACCATCAGAACACATCCTGTCAGGGCAACGCCAGCAATGCCCACCACGACATAAACCTACGCCGAATAAACAAAAACAATACACTATCAGTCGTAACATAACCTGACATTATGAATGCATTTTACATCTTTTAGACCATCACTGCCAGCAGATCTACACACATTATGAGCTTGTAGGCCTGCTATTTTTTACTATAATTAACACTGTCATACGAGAAAGAATAAGATATGTTAATGTATATCAATAACAATGTCAATAAATCAATCAAAGCAGGATCACTTACTGCTATACTGTCATCCAGTGGGGGGAGGGGCGAGTCTGAGAAAATATACCAAACACAGCACATGTATTGGCAAGGGACAAATATTCATTCCTTCTATTGCACATAAACAAATACAAAGCTTTGTGGTGACTTTAAATACTGATTCTAGTAAGAATATAATCTTTATCGGGACATGATAATTCAAGAAACGGGTCACCCCGCCTCTCTCCATCTAGTCTTGAGTAAACGCAAAATAAATGTTCAGGTGGGTCACCAATTTCTCCAATCAGGAAAGAGAACCCATGTATCAGCTCCAATGTTATATTGTTGGCTGCCATTCCAATTTTGTCTGCTCGTGTATTTGCTTCATCACTTCCAATGTAACATATTTCGCCTGTATCCTGTATGAGTTCTCTCTCTGATTTGGCTTTCTTGGAGTAGTAACTGTTGGATTAGCCCCATCTGTGATCTCACCCATAGCTCCTACCGTAGCTCTAAAGACATTGTTTAGTGTTGCCATCTAGCGAATTGGGCATCGGGGGAATAAATATATTTTTGACCTATTTTACTATTCTCTACTCGGGACCCCCAGGGTCCTGTGAAGTCACTGTCCCCAGATGACAGTGACTTCACATGGCCTTTAAGACCTTTTTAATACCTCAAAAAAAGAGAGAGAAAGAAAAGAAAAAATAACATTACTTCAGTATCACAATTGTGAAGGAGGTATTGTCATGTTCCTATGGATGTCTGGAGTAAAAACAGGGTGGTAAAAGGATATTCCGCTGAAAAAACAGCCCTGGCAGTCAAAGCGAAGACTGGCCAATCACAGCCCGTCCTCGCCGGACATGCTTGCAGAGACTCTTGGGTAATGAAGTCAAAGACTTTGGCTGCCATGTTGATTGTGTGAAAAGTGGCCACTGTGGTACCCCAAACTACATAGTGTGCCACTTTAAATCAGTTTTCTTTTTTGACAGCTGGTGCAGAATTGAACAGTTCCCAGTCAGCAGCAGCTCTACATTGAAGGGGTGGTCACAGAGTGGGCTTCTTGGGTGACATGTATAGCCATGTTGTGTTACGTTGACGTACCGGTAGTGTCTGTGTGGCAGCATGACAAGAGACACAAAAAATACAAGACAAGAAAGATTAGCGGTTATCACTTTTTCAATGTTTTCTTATGCCACTTTCATTTACCGCAACTGTCTATGCCACTGGTCCTCAACATGAGGTCCGGGGACCACCAGAGACTGGAACCAAATGGACCCTTAGCCTTATGGGTCCATTTGGTTCCATTATGTACACTCTCAGAGTTAAATTACACTGAGGATTTGTACGGTGTAGATTGGGGTCCCAGAGATAAACATGGTGGGTCTGTGGTAATGGATGAGAATCACTGGCCTAAGTCATACTGTAGTTCAATTTCATAACTTACATAATTCAATACAGTCCGTGTTAGGAAAATACTTGACAACAAGACATACCTGGATGAAACATGTCAGTGTTTTAACTCCATTACTTACAATAGTAATTGGGTTCTTCTGAAATAAACAAAGAAACACACACAAAAAAGAAACGTTTACTCAACATGAATTGTTCTATGAACGATCAAGAAGTTCATGGAAGGAAAGACTTGAAAAACTGGAGAAACAGACCTGTGCTTCCAATGTCAGGATGGTCAATGAAATGAGCAGAGACCTTGGCAGAGACCTCGCCAAACTCGTTCTTAGCGACCAGCGTGTATTCTCCGTTATGGATGTGTGTGGGGTTGGCTAGCTGCAGACAGCCATGGTACTCGCTCTTCGTGTACAGGTGGATCTCGGTGTAGATGTATTCCTTCTGTGAGGAGGAATTGTGGTACAATTATACTATATATTGTATTATATTATTGTGTTATTATCAAAAAAAATTGTATCTCTTATTATTAGATGAGCAGTTCCATTGTTGTCTATGGAACACAATGGAAACGAGCCTCAATCAATAAATAAATCAATAAATAAATCAACAAATCAACAAATCAACAAATCAATCAATAAATCAATCGTCAATAAATAATTCAATAAATCAATCAATCAATCAATTCTGTTCAACTTTTGCCATATGTTTTGAGACCTCTATACACAGGCCTGGACTCTATTGTTTAGGCAGGGATTCTCAACTTTTCGTAACTGGCTTTCGAGAAGGGCTGGTTTAGACAGCTTGGTCCCGTGATACAATTAAGCCTTCCTCTTTGTATACAACTAGACTCTCTCCCTGCTTTCCCCCAATAACGACTGTATAACCACACCAAATGTTTAATGTACTCCCAAGAGCTCATGTATTTAATAATTCTATTTTATAACATGAAGTGTCTCCAAGTCCATTTGCAGGCAGAGGTGGGACGAGCTTAGTTTCAAGCTCCAAACAAGTCCTTGTTGAAATGTATCAAGTGAATTGAAAAGACTCAAGGCTCAAGTCAAGTCATGAGTCATTGGTGTTAAAGTCTAAGTATGTTTTTATACCATGATTGTTTTTTACATATTACTTTTGTTATATTATCATTAAAATCTTAGTGTTTTGCCAATTATTAAGCCCACATTCAATGCCCTTGTAGCCCAACTGTTATTATAAAGATGTCTTGGATTTTCATGTGTTCCTTGGTTTTTAGTTACAGTTAGTTAGTGTTTTACTTCTTTGTGTTACTGTGATTTTGTAGTCTGTATTTTCCTTGTTTCGTAGTTGCAGTTCTGCTTTACACTGAACCTTTATTTTGTAGTTTTGCTTTGTGCTTTCCTGTCTGCCCCTGTAGTTCTGTTCCTGTCTTGTCTCACTAGTCCTGTGATTTCCATTGTTTCCACCTGTGTCCCCTTGGTTCCCCAGCCTATCCCAGTGTTGATTGTCAGTGGTGTTCACCTGTGTCTAGTTATCCCTTGTCTATTTATATGCCCTTGTGTGTTCAGTTCTGTATTGATTCGTTGTTTGTAGTCGCTGTGTTCAGTCCTGTTTTTGAGCTTACATGTTCCAAGTATTAGTTTCTTGTGTTTCCTCGTGCCAGTTCCCTGTTTCCCTGCATTGTTAATAAAGCCTGGATCTTGCACCTGAATTCTGCCTCAGCTGCTACTGTGTGCACTTGGGTCCTACACCTTCTCTGTCCAGCACAGTCACAGTCTGTCTCACATCTGCACACAACATTACAAGCACAGTGCATCTACCGGCACTGGAAAAACTCTAAAGTCATCAAATGTGTGACTCAAGTCGAGTCTCAAGCCCAAGTCTCAAGTCAACACCTCTAGACAGTAAACTGATACAGAATATTCCAGGCCACCTGCTCCTTGAGGGGCCGATCGTCGTGGAACCACTTCAGCTCGGGTGTGGGGTTAGCGATGACTGTGAAGGGGATGCACCAGTGGTGGTCTCTCTCTGGCTGCAGCAGTGACTGGATGATGGGGGCGACTGACACACACACACACACACACACACACACGCACACACGCACACACAGCAGGAGAGGAGAGGAAGAGTGATAATAACGGGATACCGGGAAACAGACACCAGGAAGAGAGAGGGGGGTGAGAGAGAGCGAGGGGCTTCAAATAGAGAGAGAGAGAGACAAAGATATGTCCAGATTGGCAGAGGAGATGCATTTTTAGGCCATGTGTCCACCAAAGCATTTTCTATACCTATACTGAAAACACATTGTGATTTTCTTTTTATATATCTCTGACACCCCAATCTACACTAAATCCTCAGTAATTATTTTACTCTGAGAGTAAATCAATGATTGAACCCGACTAAAACGCTTATCCAAATGGCCAAAGTCGAACATTTTATATCTCTCATCGGCCAGATAAAAACAACAGACGTGCACGGCTCAGCGCAGAATAGACACTCAGCGCCTTGTCACGCCGCGGGCGTTTCTATCATAGAGTAAACACTCATACTTAAATTGGAAAACCATTCAAAACAACAGACAAAAAAAACCACTGCTTTGGTGTACACTAGCCCTTTATAGGGAAGAGGAGGAAAAGGAGGACCATGATCACGGACAATCTGAGCGTTGACACAGGGGAAACGCAACGCAGGCTGGGGGGGGGGGGGAGGAGGTGCACGAGGAGAGATGGTGACACTAAACGAGCGGAAGGAAGAGCCATAGCCAAGAGGAGCTTTACGAGAGGAAGAGTTACGATGACAGGACACGGGTACGATTCAGTGAGATCTGCAGAGTAACAGCAACAATGACACGGTAACAAATGTTTCGCTTACAGTCGTCCGGTTTCCAGTTGGTCCCCAGCTAAACGATGGAGAGTTGGTATAACCAAATGGACCCTTATTACATCTTTATCTCTTGAGAGCATGAAATGAAACCAAATGGACCCGTACAGGTCTATTTGGTTTCATTTTATGCTCTCAAGATGCTCTATATGTGAAGAGCAATCAACCTAGCATAAAAGTAGCCAGAGGTAATGTTCAATAATAATGTTTCTGTTATATAACAACACAATAACAACAAAAGCAAGTGTCCTTACAGAGGATATTGAGTTCCAGGGTGGCCTCAGTTTGACCAACCACATTCTCAGCAGTGCAGTAGATGACTCTGCCGTTATCATCTGGAGACAGGCCTGACAGGATGAGGGTGCTCTTCTGATCCTGGGGATCCATCTGGAAATTTTATATTACATTATTAAATTTATCATATCATAGTTGTAAGCATCATAGTCAACCTAACGGTCCGAACCTAACAAAGCTACTCAACCAAATTCCATTGCTGATCACAGAACTGTGATCAATACATTATGACATTATTGAAGAAGAAAACATCAGTGAAAGTCAGCTGTTTGCCCAATAGATATTAAAACTGGCTTAAAGGAGGACCGGAGAACCGACAGACGGCCCTCTGAAAATGGATTTTCTGTTTACTAGAGAGACGAGGAGACCCCTTTACTGAACAAACTCACACTCAATATCTTTTACAAGAGAAATATCACTTGCACCCGTTTCAACAGCCTCCCAAACAGCATAGCATAGACTACTTGGACAAGACTCTGTTACCTCATAGCGGGTGGAGAGTGTTTCAAAGCTCCACAGGATCTGTGGTGGAGGGGAGCCTGAGGCATTGCACTCTGCTTGGACATTACTGCCCCCCATCATGGTAATGTTGTCGGGGGTCACCACTACCCGGGGAACCTCTGCAACACACAAATAATATCCAACACATATGGGATGCCTTTTTCCTGGAATTGTTCTCTGATTCAACCATCTCTCTCTCTCTCTCTCTCTCTATAAGTGAAATAGACATGTTTAATACATTTTCAGCGTCTCCAGTAGCACAGAGGGCTTACTGTAGTGTACATTTTTAACTGATTTGTCACATAAGCAGGTTTAGGGTTAGGATTGACCTTACCACAGTCTGGTGGAGTTAGGTTAATGAAGGTCCTCTTTGCTCCAGCATCATCTGTGCATTTCAGCTCCTGACTTTCACTTTCATCCTGTGGTCTCAGTTTGATCCACAAGTTTTCACACACACAGTCCAGAGGATTACCGGACAGGAGCAGCCTAGAAAACACACGCACGCACGCACGCACGCACGCACGCACGCACGCACGCACGCACGCACGCACGCACGCACGCACGCACGCACGCACGCACGCACGCACGCACACACACACACACACACACACACACACACACACACACACACACACACACACACACACACACACACACACACACACACACACACACACACACACACACACACACACACACAATCTGTAGTAACTCTGAGGACCCCCTAGGGGTACCTGTTGAAGACCCCTACGTAATGACAGCTTCTTATAAAAATGACACTTACGAGTAAGTTGTGTCTAGATTTTGAAATGTTCTCCAGGACAATGTCGATAGGTTATTGTCTCTGAGATTTCTGAAAGTTTAAAGCAATTTCACAACAAAAACATTCCATGAACATTATTATTAACGTGTTATGTGAACAATACTCCTGAAACTAAATACGAAACATTATATTGTAATAATCTTTATAATACTGAAAGGATTACTAGGGCTGTCACGATCATAACATTCTTCATACAAATAATCATGATTAATGATTTAATTGTGCTTTTGGCATTGAATATTGGATTAACAAAAATAAATAACATTTCTGATTCCTTTGTAAATAAAAACGGCTCTGGGCATGACATGACAAATTAATAACTGAAATATAGGCCTACAAAGAAATGATTGACAATGACCATCCTAGCCCACCCACTCTAATCAAAATAAATCATGTATGAACATTAGTTAAATGTATATGGAAACGCTTGTGAACATTTCTCCTTACACATATTGAAGTCTTGTGTTGTTGAAAAAGGCATCTGAGGATATTGACGTTAATCTTGTTTTTGTCACCGTGCTGTTGAAAGTGGAGACAGTTTATCAGGTTGTTGATATTTGTCATTTTCATGTTAGCAAAATTCCACTATCCCATGAATAACAGAATATAAGTTATACTTACAGGTTTCTGAGATTAATGTAGTACTTCAAGCTGGTGTCCTTTATGTCAAATAGTTTATTCTGATTGGCAATGTATCTGTTAAAAATAATATTAACAATACTCATCATGATAATGTTCTTATCATCATATTATACAATCTTAATGTTTTAACAGACAATTTTGCAACATTGCAGATGTTCTCAACAGATCAAGTATGGTTTATTATGAAATGTCATTGTACTATTGTAATACTGTACCTCACAATCCTACTCAAATGAATAAAACACCTGATGAACCTATACAGTATTTCAATGGAACTAAAAATGAAGTAAAATCACACATTTTAATTTATAAAATCAATTCAAAATCAAGCATTATTGTGCAATCTCACTTGCACGTTTTGTTTACGAAGCACAATGTCTCTTTGAATATAGTTTTTTAATCTAATTCATTTTCCAATGAGAATCATGTAGAACACAGAGGTTTGAATGAGCATCCAATTCAATTCAGCACTGTCTGCATTCTCATATTTCTTCATAAGGTCTCCAAGACATCTGGTTGTCAAGCTAATGTAGAGGAACACAACATGATCTA
The DNA here is from genome assembly GCF_964188405.1 of Protomyctophum parallelum. Lineage (NCBI taxonomy): Eukaryota > Metazoa > Chordata > Actinopteri > Myctophiformes > Myctophidae > Protomyctophum > Protomyctophum parallelum. Next base: position 26,762,651 of record NC_139713.1, read on the forward strand.
GAGCATGTTGTGTTTACCACCATTATACTTCATCGTATAATGGTGTTGGGTGAAAATAGCCAATCTATAAGCTCACAGATCAGATGCAATGTGTTGTGAGCTTGTACTGTATATCTACTATTATTGGTCTCTATATCTTTATCTCTCTCTCACTCAATATGGATTAAATATGGACCAGTCACTGTTCTATTTTATCTCCAAATTGTAGAGAAAAGGAGTATACTCCAAGGAGTATGCATGCAAAGTTTCACAACGATCATTTTAACGGTGCCGGATATTAGCTGCTCACAGAAGGACGTACAGACGGACGGACAGACACACACACACACACACACACACACACACACACACACACACACACACACACACACACACACACACACACACACACACACACACACACACACACACACACACACACACACACACACACACACACACACAGACAGGGGGCGGGAATTAAAACATAGTCTTGGCTTGGCGGAGACAATAATTATGTATTTAGTAACTTTTGTAAATAAGTTGTATTGTGTGATATGAAGGGTTAACTTTGAGTAACACTAAACTTGCAGTGGGTTCATGCAAGGACATGCCCCCTCCCCCCAGTTCTAACTGGTGCATCTTTCCACTTTGGGTATTTCTTGTGTGTGTGCGTGCGTTTATGTGTGTGTGCGTGCGTGCGTGCGTGTGTCGTGTGCTTGTTTGTTTACACAAGCTTTTTCTGAATATTATATTTTACTTTAGACACTGGATGCTTCCAATGGGTATATCCTGTTCACTGGTACACAGACAGTACACTTTAACTACATTATAATGTAATGACCTTCTCTAATGACATGCTGCATGCATATGATATACCGTAGTTTGTGACAAGATATTAATATCTATGGAGGTGCTGTGGTGTTGTTTGTGGTAGGTCCTAACATCATGTACATACCTGCTACTATACACGCTCTGTATATCGTTACAGTCTGGCAGAAACCTCTTATTTCCATATTTTATTATATTTAAAATTATTTATTTTATTTGTTTCACATAAAAGCAGCAAAAATAGCAGAGCTTGTAAATTGGGTATTGAATTTGAATCCTGAAAGGTAACAGTATTGGATAATGGACATATGAGACAATGATAGTATGTATACTATGTTGAATATTTGATCTTTTTCTTTTTTTTCTTCTCTTTACCTCTCCTGCTCTACCATACGTCTATATCGTCTCACGAAAACTATACAAATTATGGAGCTTTACTCAAAAAAATAATTTCACCCACTTAGTAACACCCTAACAGTAACATCCTCAGTGTTTATTTTCCATTCGTTACTCTGAAACTCTATAGGGGTCCATTCTGTTTTCACTATATGTTCCTTTCCCATATCTATCTAGTATACTCCAATACAATGCTACAAATATATTATAATGTTGCTTAAATTAATGTGTGATGTTGCTTCTATGTTTGTTATGTGCACATTCTCATATTTCTGAGTTTCAGCATGTTTATGGACTGGTATATATTCTGTTGCTTAATATCCCATGCAGACAGCAGGCTGCATGCCAGAATCACAATCACATACATGCAGAAATCATTTACATGCATGCACTGGACATCATGCATGGTTTGTAAAAGAAGCATTGGTTCATCCATCCGCCTAACGTGCACCATATACTTTTAGACCACACACACACACACACACACACACACACACACACACACACACGCACACACACACGCGCTCACACACACACACACACACACACACGCACACGCACGCACACACACACACACACACACACACACACACACACACACACACACACAGCTATCACCATCCCACGTTTGTGATTTGACATCATATCTTTGTGTTAAGACAGCTCTAGGTGGCTTGGAATCAAATCATCGCGTGTTGTTGGACTTGTCATCATCATATCATTATTATTATTATTAGCCTTCACATTGTTGACAACCAAATAATTATGCACTAGGCTATATAGTAAGTTCACAAGCTTTTTACACACTTACATTTCGGTGATGTTTTCCATGTCATCCATGAACGCGAGAACAGGGAACTCCTCGATTCCAGGTACAGAATCAATACATGCGATTCTCGAGATGCTGCAAGTACAGGATGCAGGACAAGCGTCGCTAAACCTCCACAGCCCCATCAGCACCAAAACCAAACCCAGGCGAGCCGTTCCATGATCCCCCACGTTGGAGTCCATCGCAGGTTCCAAGGCTATTCCACGATTCCCCCACAGCAGAATTTTTGGTCAAATTGAATTATTGTAAAGATTCCCTCACTCGTAGCCTATAGCAGCCTCTATCTTGCCATGTTATTCATTTGGACTCTCCACCAAAAGAAAAAAAAGAAGAAGGAAAAAAGAAAAAAAACGACGGTCACGAATGCGCAGAGCCCACGGTGTTTTAATATCAAGATGCCATGGAATGGCCTTCCCAGTCTCCGCAGAATTGGTACCACACTACTGCATATCGATGCCGTCGTGGAAGCTAGGGCGTCAAGTGGTCCCTCCTGCATGGGTCTCTGGCCCAGTCCTCCAGAATTCTCATCTGCCCTGTAAATACAAAAATAAAGCGAGTTGTTATGTACTGATCAATATGCTATGGTTCCTTGTGTGGCCGGTCGTGCATGTGTGCAGCCAGTGAGTGTGTAGTGACGGAAGAGAAAAATAAGACACACACACAAACGCACGCACGCACGCGCGCGCGCACACACACACACACACACACACACACACACACACACACACACACACACACACACACACACACACACACACACACACACACACACACACACACACACACACACTCACACACACACACACACACACACACACACACACACACACACTGCTCAGTGGAGTAAAGCCAGATTCATACTTCGTCCGCGCTGGTGTCGCGCAGGCCGATAATAGCAGACCTACAAGCTCACTGCGCGTCGCACGTAGAGTCTGCTATTTTATGGGGGAGCTTGTAGATCTGCTATTTTCGTTGCGCGACACCGTCGTCGTGCGAGCTCGGGAGCATAAATTAGGCTTAAGAATGCGTGGTGATGTTGCGGGGGTTGCGTGTGTGCGCCGTGCCCGTGCGAGGAGGCAGGGTACCTGCATTCGTCTGATCGATTCTCGCTGAGGGATATGGATCATGGATGAGCACATATCTAACACATCATCAGCCATTATCGCTGGAATTTGGTTTATAGGCTAATAATAAGAGATGGTGGTTGACATCGTAGCGAGAGAGGCGTCACTACATGTTAATGTCGTCATTATTTTAAAGTAAATTCGCTAATTGTGTAGGCCTGTTTGGTTTTCTTAATTTTTTCTCCTGAAATTGTTGAACAAATAGCCTAAAGCCAGCAAACTTCAGTGTACTGTTGGTTGTTCTTCGTAGGCGACAATAGGCATTATTCATTTACATTTTAATGATATGGGCTGTGGGCAGGCTACTATATATTCCCAATCCAAACTAAAGGCATATCCGTTGGGTAGCCTAAAGACTGATATGCTTTTTCAACATCACAGCTATACGGATGGCCAGGCATTAGGCCTATAGTAGGTAGTATGACGTACGCTTGACGCACAAGACGGAATTGCATCTATGAAAAATAATTACCTGTAGGCTACTATTTCTGCAAGCTTAATATGGACCGTACGTAATAAAGTTGTAGCTATATGAGGCTATGGGATGTCTGACTGTCACAGAAAAAACGGTTCTTGGTTAAATAATTAGGCGGACTAATTGGGTTAATAGTGTGTGTGTGTGTGTGTGTGTGTGTGTGTGTGTGTGTGTGTGTGTGTGTGTGTGTGTGTGTGTGTGTGTGTGTGTGTGTGTGTGTGTGTGTGTGTGTGTGTGATGTGTGTGTGTGTGATAGGCTACACACCTTATACTGGAATTGTATAAGTTAAAAAAATACAATATTAAGAGTAGGGTGTAGGGCAGGCTATAGGTAGGCCTACTTATAAAGTCTGATAATCTTAATAGGTGTAGTAACTAAACCACAATTAACTAGTTACATTTACATTAAATTATACAAAGCCACAGAGTTCCGGACTGTTTTAAAGCGAGTCCAAACTATTGGTTCTATATAGGCTACTGTAACACTGCTTCAATAGAGCCATCTGGTGGATGTAGCAGTGCAGTACAACTTTTACTCAACGTCATTGCACACCAGTTGCCTAAGGCCGCCACTAGCTAGGGCCTAGGGCCTATAGGCTAAACTAAAGGGTTTGAAATACATGAAGGTGCATGTCCACTCTTCTGGATGCCTAGAATTGAAGTTTATAGGCCTAGGCTTATAGCTTATAGAAAATAGTTAGCATACTGTCATTATCAAGAACTGTTATTCTCATCAATTAAAAGCATAGGCCCAACTACTTCTCAGAGCGTGCTCACACGTATTGTTTTATTGTTGTTAATAAGGATCGTACCGTATACTAGGATGTTGTCTTGAATGTTTTTGTGTTAGCCATATGTTTGTTTTCCATTCAGTCGTTTGTGTATTGGTTTGGTTGTGATTTGTGAAACCATAGGTCTGCCAATCTTAAAACCCAGCTACAAAAAGTTGAGCTGGATTCAACATTTTACAGCTCTCCAATGATGCAGTGATTAATCTTTTGCCAGGTGAAACCTGACTAATGAAATCTCATGAAATGTAGACGACCTAGTCATTTAGAGGTCCTAGTCATACTGACGGCCTAACCTGATTGGTTGCCTTGTTTTCTCGTTTCCACTCCCCTTCTCTCTGGGCAATTCCTGCTTTAATGGGAGAGGGAAAGTAATAATAATAAAGTAACAATTGCCATAACTTTTAAGAAGCATTAATATTTTTGCTTGCTCACAGACACACGCTTGATCACTATGTTGAGCAACATGTCAATGACAACTATGTAGTGCTTGAGAGCTAACCAATACAAATACAAAAAATAATTGTCAGTCAAGATAGAAAAGATTTCCAGTGAACTGGCAGCCAGAGAATGGATAAAAATCCTTATAACATCAAAATCCTTATAACATCAAGATAGAACTTAATCTGTCACAGCCTGGTCATACCAGTTTCCATTTCTATTCCATTTCCATTATAATATATGGTATGCTCTCTATAATAGAAAGAGAGGTTGTGTTGTTGGTTTTTCTTCATCACTTCTTGATGAACTGAAGGGGGCTCACACGCAGGCCAATCACTGTCACCTGTGTGACCCTGCAGACCTGACCTTTATATTTAGGGCAGTAGCAGGCTCCTGACAGAGGGCACCTCTCTACTGGAGAACCACGGTACAGGGGGACAAATGAGGCAGCACACAGGTCAAAAGGATTGTGGGGGTCATAGTTCAGCTGGTGGGTATCCGCCAGGTTTTTCTCGCAGACAGCCAAAAGCTTGCGTGTCTTCAATGCAACGTCTGGTTTAGGCCCGAGCTCAAGCAGGCGTCAGGCAAAGCTGGCTGCAGTCTTGTAGTTTCCGAGACTAGAAAAGAGGGTGAGAGCAGTGCGCAGAACTATGACCATATGCACTGGCTGGAGACCGCAGTGGGTGATGTAAGCTGCCATCTCACACAGCCTCTTCCGGTCACACTGATCTTTGGTCAGCTTCCTCCTCTCTACAGATTGTGATGAGTTGCTCTGCCTCTGCAACCTCTTGATTGTTGTCCAGCACTAGTAGAGGCACAGAGAGCAGGATGGCTCTGAAACGATCCACGGCTTCGTTGAAATGCGCAGCTGTAGTCATCTGGTAGCACTGCTGCAGGCGATCAATGAGATTTGAGAGATGCAGACCTACGGCAGGCAGGCCCTGCATGGGTCCACACTCCTTCCAGTTTCTTTGCGGATGGCCTCGCAGACAGGGTAGGGAGGGCAGGCCCGGGTAGCAGGTATGACCTCGGGACAACGTCTGCATGAAGATGGACTTATATGGGTCAAATGTCACCACTCCTACTTGGTCATGGAGCAATCTCATGGCGGTCTCAAAAGAGCCAGCCAAGATATGGTCCACTGCCAGCTGGGAGTTGTTGCACCATATCTGGGTAGTGCTCACGCCCTTGGTGGTGGGTGACACAAAGCCATCCTCAACCCCGCCTCTGGCATTAGCTGGAATATCCAGCTCTGGAGGAAGGTCCAGATCCTCCACTACCTCCCTCCTCCTTCACCTGCACTCCCACTTCCACTTCACCACCATCCTTGGCATCCATGTAGTTATCTTCATCTTGAAGTTCAATATCATCTCCCCAGCCTTCTCTAGGATAATCTATGTTCAGGTCAGCTGACATTTGTCTTGTCTTGCCCTTGACTGTGATGTCTCCCCTAAAGAAGCCCTTGGAGACATTAAGAAGAGGCCAGTTGGTGTTCATAGGGTTGATGGGAAGAGGGGGCTGCAGCAGCTGAGCGTTAGGATCCACATCTGGCAGTGTCTCCTTCTCTAGGTCAAAGGTCTCTTTCAGGGCCTCAGCCGCTTCATCCATTCCATGAGTGGCTGCAGTCAGATAGGCCAGAGACTTCTGTCCACAGTCCTCGAGGATGCGAACTCTCTCACTAACATCTCCCAGGTACAGAGCTGCCTGGTAGTGACTGCTCATGTCCTTCCTGATGTTGCCTTCCTTCATAATCTTGCGCAATTTTGCCAGGTTGCCGGTGATGAGGTAGAGGAAGGTTAGTTTGTTGTAGCTCTTGGTCTTCTTGTAGCACATTTCCACTACCTGGAAGTGTCCCTGAAGTAGGGCCACCTCACCCAGACGCTCCCAGCAGCCACACTCATTAATGGTCTTGGCTGCCTCCAATGCCACCTCGATGTTGACACACTCCAGAGCAAGGCTGAAGCGGGTCTTCTCATCTTTGACAAAGTGAAGTGCTACCTCAGGGTAGCCCTTCTTCTGCAGATAGGCTATGATGGACTGGCCCACCAGCTTGGCATTACGTACCATGTGGAGCACCTCCTCGAATTTGCGGTTGACCAGGGCCAGTTTGAAGCGGTACTCTGTGGGATCAATTGTCAGGATGCATGGTCGGCACTCCCGGTCCAGGCAGTACACACTGTTCCCCGTTACACGGGTCAAATAGATGGTCATGTCAAGAGTCTTGATGATGCCATGGTCACCAGAGGTGAGTGCGTATTTGATGTGGTTGGAGGTGGTGTAGATGAAGACACTTTCATCCCAAGCTCCACTTTTCACCCGGATTTTCTCATGGATATTACATAAAGTCTCGAGTTTACGGTTACAGATCATAATGTTGTGTTCAGCTAGAAGGGCCACATGGCTGGTGTCTGCACTCCACACCACATACTTGACGTTGGCAATCTTGACGGTAGCCAGCGACTGTTTCTGTTGCACATCAAACAGCTTTATGCCATCTACATCGCGCAGTAATAACAGAGAACCCATGCCGGCGTAGAAAATCTCCTCACAGCCCGGTACCGGAACCATCTTCACTATCTCGTTTTTCAGGTTCTTAATCAGCAGTGAATGCCTGTTGTCCAGGACAGCAAATCTGTTCCCGGTGACCCAGACAGCTGTTAGACCAGAGGACCTCTGTCCCTGAGAGGTGTTGGGGTTCTGAGAGTCACTCTCTTTGGGAATGGAGTACAGGTCATAGATACTGCCCGACCGGGTGGTCGACCTGGTGCAGAGCAGTACAGCGTTCTCAGCAGGGTTGTAAGACATGTTAAAGATGGGGAACTTTGACCCACTGTGTAGCTGCATGATAGTCGTATCCTTGCTGGTGTTAAAGTTGAGTCGGCGGAGGAAGTGATCCTTGACATAATACAGCATGTTACCGTAGACGGTATAGGCCGGCCGCTCCCGCTCCAGCTTAAACACCAGCATGCCATTGTCATGACCAACAGCAAACAAGTTGAGGTTGGGGTGGGCCGCAATGACCCAGAAGCGGCCATGGTGGTCTTTGCGGAATGTCTGGACAGCCACCCTCTTGGCCATGTCCCACACCCTAATGCTCTTGTCTTCAGAGACAGACAGAATGAGTTCCTGGCGTGGGTAGAAGACTACAGCGGACACGTTGTTGTAGTGACCACGGCATGTGTCCAGCTCCCATGCCTTGGACTCGTTCATTCTCCAGATTTTGACCTGCCGGTCATCGGCTCCTGATACAATGAGAGGCAGGGTGGGATGGAAGGCTGCCCAGTTGACCCCACGGTCATGACCCTCAAGAATATACTTGACAACCGGACCTGAGGGTACAAACAAATCAGTGCCAGAGTTGCCACGCACCTCATACTCCACTGCACTGGGAGACAGGTACCTCTTCCTCAGACTGGAGATATCCCACACACGCACGGTCTGGTCCAGACTGGCAGACACCACCAGGTCCTCAGAGGGATGAAACTGGGCACACATCACATAGTATTTATGGCCGTTCAGCAGGCAGACCTGTGTTCTGGACTGCCAATTCCAGATACGAATGGTCCAGTCATCTGAGGCACTCAGGATCCAGGGGCACTCATGGTGAAAGAAGGTGGTTCTGATGTAGTCCATGTGTCCCAGTAGAGTGAAGAGGCAGCGTTTCAGGTTGTAGTTCCAAACCTTAATTTTATAGTCGTCTCCTCCAGACACAAAGAGAGGCTGCTGCTTGTGAAAATCAATTCCTCTGACAGGACCATCATGCTCATTTTCAAACTTGTCAATCAATGTGCCCATTTGATAGTCCCACAGCTGGATGTCACCATTGTGCAAACTTGCAAGAATCCAAGGCCTCTTGGGGTGGAAACTTAATCCTTTGACCCTAGCCGACTTCTTTTCAAATTTGGTCAACATTGTGACCAATGATCAATGATACAGGTTCCTAAATCGATTAATTAAATTAATAAAAAGTCCACACACCCCGTTTTGCTTCGTGTCTCCGTCTATCTCTCTGTCTCTGTGTCTCTGGCTCTCAATGTGAGAGGTTATCTATGGGCATTTATGTGTTTAAATGTCTGCTACACTTTATATAGAGGGTATGCGTGTGACATCATTCATCATCATACCCGGAAGTTAGGAGGAAACGCCTACTGAGTGGCAAAAAAGACTTTCTTGCCTTGACCGCCTACATCCAAAAGGAAAAGTGCTATCATTGCATTAAACAACGTTAAACTCACTTTGCCACTAACTTTGTCACTCGATTTGCTACTAACTTTATGCATGCTCATACAATCTATATTCTATAGGCTGACCAGAGCTCTGTTCTGGGGCGAGTGTTCTTATATTCATTGTGGAATGGCTGTTGTACCCGCCTGTGTCCCTTTTATGACCATATATGGAGTCTAGGCCAGTCTGATGTCATATTATCACATCCAGGTGCTCCATATGGCCTATGCCTATATGGCCTATGCCTATAGGCCTACTGGGCCATGCTCATATTGTTTGGATTGGCGGTTCTGGACAACCGACTAGTGTAGGCTAATTTGTACTGCAAAGCTATATGTTTTTAATAGCTCCCCCAATACTGCCTTTTCCCTTGAGCCTAAAGTGGTGTCCTGTTGTTCATCAGCCACACTTTTAGAAAGCTGCTTTTTGACCACAATCATTTTAATGATCATCTCTTCGCCTGGTTTGTTATCTTAGTTGCCTAATGTAATGTTTGTATTGGTCTGATTGGTAAGTAAATAACATTTCTATGACGAAGCGTCGACTATACTCGACAGGCAATCTATCCAATAAAAACGACTTTCTCGGGTGCGTCCTCCCCGATCACCAAGCCGATCAATTAACTTTGCAATTAGCATATCCGTTCTACGACGGATACGGAAACGCCATGTGTTCTCTCTTGCATGGGCCTGTTGAATTGACCGCATACAGTAGGGGGGTCTGAACCGGATCTAAGCATGGAACAGCAAATAGAAAGTTTAGAAACCAGCCTCTATCGTTTTTTTGCCAATCATTGAAGTAGGGCGGGCGGTGTTATGTAGTATGTTCGTTTTTGACGACAACTCAACGCCGATACACACTGACGATATAGAGAGGATGTTTTTATTGCTCCGATCGTCGGTGCTGCTGTAGAAACAAACAACCCGCCGTCTGATCGAATTGAACGACCCCCCCTCCCACACACACAGACAGAAGACTGTCCGTCTCTAGGTTAGAAGAACTTAACATTTTCATAGTGGAGGAGAACGCGGTCTTATTGCTGCAGGTTTGTTTGTCATTATAAACCATTCGTTTCGTTTGCTTGTTCCTAATGTGCGTTTAATTTTCTTATTACCCGCATGCACAGCATAATACAACATGTGCATATCATGTTAACGCTATATTGTTCATGCGCTGTCGCGACGTGTACGGCAGACAGACAGACACGCCTCGTGAAGAAACTTCACGTTAACCACTGCGCCCCGTGGGCATGTCATTAATATAAAATAATACAAAAAATAATGAATTCCCTCAGAAATAACTAAAATATCAGACCTACAATCTCACAGCGTCGCACTACTAGACTAGGACGCGCTGTGAGCTTGTGCATCGGTTATTTTCGCAGCTGGCTAGCTGTGCATTAGCAAGTTGCAACTAGCATAGCTAGCTATTAGCTAACACAGTGTGAAGTCAGGCGTCACATTGTATTTAGATTGTATGCACAGCAGGGTTTATGTTTGATTATGCTTAACGTGCAAGTATGACTGTGACATCTTCCCTGGGCCCTGGCATGCACTGTGCTCCAGCGCTGTAACTTGCGGGAATTAGCGCCTGGTCCTGGACGAAGCTAGTCAAGCTACTAAACGTGTTAAATGTTTGATAAAATAAAATGCGTGGTGTTGATCTGCACACCAGTGCGTGACTGCGTGTGTAGTTGTTAGACTGCTGGTCAGTTACAATAGCTTGCACATCAATAGAAAACTCATTGTTGATTGACTTGAGTATTGTGGCACATCGGCTTGTGTGGTGCTGCTAATTAACAGGGTGTAGCAGATCAAATATTTGGCCACGCCATTGACCAGCATCACACTGGAGGCCCTCTCCTTCAGATTGCTGCTTATTGTGTCTGTGTCTAGAATTGTCAGAATATCCACTTGTAGGCATGTCGTTAAGTTAAGCATGTCAAGTTAAGCATGACTTGCTTAAACCTGCAGAATCCCTGTGTATATACTATTATGTGCCGTGTTTTATTTAGGGGTCTTCAACAGGGGGTCCTCAGAATCATGACAGGGTGCTACCAAATCTTTGTGTGATGATGAGGCCTATATGGGGTTGACACTAAGGTCTCAGAGGTGCAGGTCATGTTCTACTTGCCCAAAGGTCATGCCCACTTGCCCAAAAAGTAATTTGTCCATTATAAAATGACAGGTACAATTTTAATTACTCTTTAATTTTACACATTTTTTTTTTTACTCGTACCTCAATTTGTATACCAAATGCCTACATACTAGCTATGAATATTTCTGTTTGGATGAATGGGCTGAATGGGTCTATGGGAAGTATCACCTAGGTATCACCTTGCTGGCAAGATGGCTGCTGTCTGAATATGGCCAATTGTCCTCACCTATTTAGTTTGGTTTGTGCATCCTAAGGTGTGTAGGCTCTATAGTACCCTGTCTTCTATCCTGACTCCCAAATGTTACCTGACACATTATCAAATCCAGGGAGAGGCGTGTGTTTGCATTCCATTGCTGGTGCAAGACGATGGAGACAGAACTTGAGCAGCAAGAAGAGGAGACCACATTCAGCAACACTGACACTAATGGTAAGGTGATGATGATGTCATGACGATGAATTTGTTTATATAGAGCTTTTCCATACATAGCATCTATACTGTAGTTACAAAGTGCTTTACAGACATGCCTTGTGGTTAGAGTGTCCGACATGAGACTGGGAGGTTGGGATACGATGGGAGGTTGGGAATAATTATGGTATACCGACTGTCGGCAAATAAAACAAGTTATAAAGTTAAGCAATCAGAGCTGACATAAGCTATACACTTAGGAAAAACATTTAACATACAGTCTACAGAGGTGTTTTCAGAAGCGATTTAAAAGCCTATACTCCACGGGCAGGGCATTCCAAAGCTCATCTCATGTGTTTCCATGAGATGACTTGAGACTTGATTGGCAGTGTCAGCCAATCATGATAATAAGGTGGAAGTCGTGGAAGAGCTCTTTTTTTTCGAGGTTTAATAATATAATTTGGGGTAAAAAAACTTGCCATGGAATTACACCAAGCACACTCGCCTATTCACATTGAATACTGCTAAAAGCCAATTACAGCAGTTCCACTTCTACCAATCGGGAGAATGAGTGGGTCCACAGCGCAGCAAAGAAATCATTGAGACTAATAATAACTACAATATCTGGCAAAATAATTTGACCCTAAATCATGCAGCCCTAATCTCTCCTATTTGACATTTATTCAAGTGTTAAAGGAAAGGAATGTTATAGCATCGTTATCACAATATTTAAGGAGCATGAGGAGTTGGAATGGCATTATTTTTGTCTATAATTCAGTGCCATATAGACCAATATTACATTACATTCTCAATCACAGACTAGGATGCAGTGTGAATACTCTTGTCATTACTGTACTTGGAAATTATATGGAAATTTGTGTCTGGCGTCATGTGGGCATGTCAGATGGTTGTGCATGTCTCATGTCCAAGACACTGCTGTTCTGGGGTCTGTGACCAGATCTGCCCGTGTTATGTGGTAGGATAGCCTGGATATCTGCCCAGATAAAGCTGGCTTCTGATTAAAACCGATCCGGGGGTGGGAAGGACGGCATAATCAGCTGTTTGATGCGATTTATTAACAGACTATTGTTATTGTAAATGAGCGATACTTTGCCGCACTACTCCTCCCACAGTTTTTGCCGCACACACTCGACACACATATGTCAAATTGACCGGCTTCATCGGGAATCGTGTGCTTGTGTTTTGCTAAGAGATCCGTTGTATAGTTTAATTGATATTAATTAATTAGTTCTCCATAGACTTATAATGGGGAAATCGAAGACTAAATGTAAGTATTTTTTTTCCATTGGAGACCGTAAGCGCTATATTTACAAGACTTGGGAGGGAGGTTCATAATAATTATGAAAATTAATTGAAAAGGAATTACATCAGTCGGCCTCATGGTGGCGCTATAACAGCCCACTTTACGTTTTCCCTATAACTCTTGAACCGTTAGTCGTAAAATCAAATTTCTTTTCCATGGATTCCTTGGGTCATGATGCATTTCCACATATAGGCCATGCCCATTTTCGTCAAGAAAGAAATTCCTGCAAATTAGAATTTTCTCCAAAACACACTTTTGGCTCCTCCTCCTACAGATTTTGTCCAAATCTCACAAAAATCGGCACACATGATCTCCGGACCTATCCAATTAAAACAACCAACTGCAGAATTTTGGTAGTGCGTATCCTTCGGCCGTAATCCTCGTCCGAAGATAGTAGGAGGGGCCTATTTTACCAAAAATGCCATAAATCACGAACGGAATGTCCGATCCATTCCAAATTTGAATCGCATGTCGCGGGTGGTTCAATCAACCAAGTTCCAAAAGCAAATGTGAGAAATGTAACCGTTTGTCGCAAAAACATGAATTTTGGGGGTTAAATCCCCTCCGAATTACTTACACATGATCTAAGGTTTGACTTGAAATTGTAATTGGCTGGCAATATTGGTGAGAGGGGCATGTGTAAGCCACTGCGGCAACCACACTCTGCAATTTTTTTAAATTTCGAATTTTCTTATTGTGAATTTCAATGACATTTCTAAATGCCAATCTTTGTGCCTTCTGTGAGGCTCATATGAGTTAACACTCGTAAAAGCTCTGACAGTTGAAGTTTGTAAATGTGTTTTGTACATTTGTTTTGTTTTCATTAAAGGGATTGTGACATAAAAAAAAGTTTTGGAATTGTTCTTATTTTTTTTTTAGGTTTTCTAATCTCAATTGCACCCAAAAAACATGAACTTTTTACATTCAGTAGATTTTCTGTGATCTGGGGTTTTCTGGCTCAAACAGGTGCTCTGATTTGCCGGCAGTAAGTGATGTAAGACCCTGCAAATCCCATATATATCAATGGGATTTGCCAGCTGATGTCACTGTTTTCACTGTGTTGCCTGTTTTCATTGTAGCTCAAAAGGCTTCCAAACCCCAAAGAAAACTTCAGACCACAGAAAATCCACTGAATGTTCAAAGTTCAGGTTTTTTGGGTGTAATTGAGGTCATAAAACCTAAAAGAAAAAAGAAAAATAAATGAAATTGGATGTCATAAAACCTTTAAGGAATGCCTATTCGTTGTACAGGGATGCTGTTTTGGCCAGTGTGTCTTTGCAAGATGTCTGTTTGCTTTGTCCGATGGACATGTCTGAATAAGCTAAACATTAGTTTTGCCTAAACAAATTCCAAAACAAATGTAAGCATTAGGCTATATTTAGCAAAGCGTTCTGTTATTATGTACTGAAGCCAAATGTTTTTGTCCGTCAGGTAAAAGGCCAGCAGAGGACATGGACGAGGAGCAGGCTTTCAAGCGTTCTCGTAACACAGACGAGATGGTGGAGTTGCGGGTGCTGCTTCAGAGCAAAGTAAAGTTCCCATCATTCAGTAGACCATGTAATTACATCAACCTGACAATCTGGTACTTCTTCAGATCACAAACGTGCAATTGGAAAAATCTGTTTCAAGATTTTTGAAAGATAGTGACAATAGCACATCTATGTATATATGAGTAGATCTCCTATTTTTGTTATTCATCGTACAACGAAGTACTGAGTGGCCACTTGGAAATAGGAAGGTTCCAGAGAAGGCTCCCCCTGGGTTAGTGTTGAAGTAGCCTGAAAACCCACCTTTTCAGACTCCATCATGGCCCATAGCACTTACCCTAACCCCTTAGATAGCATTTCTGTTGGCTTAGATAGCATTTGACACAGACTTATAGCATGTTATGTAGACAGCACTATAATTGTATTGTATATAGTCATAGCACGCCATAGTACATATGTATAGCATAGTAGTGAATATGTATAGTTTATTATGTATAGTGTATGTATAGTTTCATCATATAGATATTCCACTGTTACCTTCTTAGCTTACGCATGTTTCATGATAAATGCTTTTATGTGATGTATTCCCATGCTTTTGTTCTTGCTTAAATGTAAGTCGCTCTGGATTAAGAGCGTCTGCTAAATGCCTAAATTGTAAATTGTAAATTGAAGTGTCCTTGAGCAAGACGCTGAAACCCAACTGCTCCCGATGAGCAGGTTGGTTTCCTTCGCTCTTGGTATGCGATTGTGTGAATGTAATGCACATTGTAAAGCACTTTGGATAAAGGTGCTATATAAATTTACCATTTATATAGGGCTTTAGTGGCTATGCCGGGGGCCTCTTAACTCACTGGATGCAGTGTGCTCAAAGAATGCACCCTGCTTAACTTTGGCATCCATGGTAACCAACAGGAGTGAACACACCAGCTGCACGCACTGTGGACACTTGCTAGAGTTTCGTGTCTCTTCTATTAAAACAGACTACATAGAAAAAAGCAGGGGCTCGCAACTGACTTTAAGATGTATATCAGAAGTAGGTCATAATGTAAGTACCCTCGTGTGGGGGGGTTTGAGCGTAATTGCCAATTCCAATAAAAAGTAAAATAATGACTGTCTCTAATTTTAGGCCTAGACCTCTGGATTCAAATGCCTTTTTATTATCTTAAAATATTGCAATAAAAACTCTGTTTCTCCACAGAATGCAGGTGCTGTGATTGGAAAGGGTGGCAAGAACATCAAATCTCTACGCACAGACGTGAGTAAACGCATACAGTACCATACTTTTGGTACTCTGCCACTGAAGGAAGAAACATTAACATACAAACCAAAAACATTACTTTGTTTAATTTCCAAGAAATTGTGCATTGACTCTATATATATATATATATATATATATATATATATATATATATATATATACATACATACATACATACACATACATGTTTTTGAATGATAATTTCAATAGCCACGAAATTAATCTGAGTGGAAATTGGAATTTTTGTTCGCAATTATTGTCCAACTAAAGAATAGCCATTGTCAGTCAAATAATGCCTTACTTCTACTTGGCTCACATGAACAGACAACATTGTGTCTGTTACTTTCTGTACAAGCCAAAGGACCATAATGGAAATGAGTCTCTGACTGATTGTGTTTTTTTCCCCCTTTTTTGCATGACGTGTTATTTCAGTGAATGCATTGCATCGTTCTCTCTTTTATATCACAACGTTCAAATAAATCACTCAATCAGAAGTGGGTATGAAACAAAAGAAAGGAGTGTTTCTCGGTTTTTGTATTTCATTTCAGTACCCTCGACGAGTATATGCTATAGTGCAGGGGTTCCTTTTTTTGAGGGGCGATAGCCCCTCCTATTTCCAGCGTGTGTGTGTGTGTGTGTGTGTGTGTAAACAAACTTTGTTTGTCCTACACAAACATGAAATGCCATTTACAATTAATGGACAGTTAATTGTGTAAACACAAACATTGCGTAACACAAAACATTGAAGACGAAGGTGAGGATGCAAATTCTGATTGACTGGAATGAGATGATGTATGATGATAAGAGCGCCCCTCACTTCACACAGGTGTGATTTGTTAAATTCAATGACCCCCATAACTGTGAGTGTACAAAGAGAACCAAATGGCCCATCAGTGGGTCCATTTGGTTCCATTTGTACACTCAAGAGTTACAGACCTGCAAGGGTCAAGGAACCCACAGGATCACTGGACTCTACTTTGAGAACCACTGCTATAGTGCAGGGTTTCACTAACATTCCATAGCAAGGACCCCCAAATAATCATAGCCTCTGGCTGTAGCCCACATATTGCAAAATGACTCAGTGTTGTGAGCTTGTAGATCTGCTATTTTTGAAAACATTCCAATTTCTTGTCAGAATATTGTCAAATAGGGACGTTCAGTTGAAATTTGTTGAACTGGCGCAATAATGATCTGAACTGAATTTGAATAGGGAAAGAAATGTGTGTGTGTGTGTGTGTGTGTGTGTGTGTGTATATATGCTGTCAAAATTAACAGTGTTAATTAATTGCGTTAACTTAAAATATGTTAACGCATGTGCACAGTCTTGACCCGCAGTGTTGTCCCTGAACATGTGTGAACGTCAGTCTCTGACAGTTCACTTTGTTTAACAGTGTCCCAGATTTCCATAGAAGTCTTCTAGGAGTCTTCTAGTCAGCTAAAACACACCCTAAACAGGCCTTAATATGTAGCTAAAAAAACACCAATCTGTCCCGCCTCCTGACAGCAAATTAAACGTAATCACACTCTGATGCGCGCAGCTCAGAGTGACAACTCTATGATGATGTGCGCTCTGCTCGCGCTGATCCAAGACACAGAAGTAGAACATGTCGTCATGTCCCGTCCCAAAACACTGAGGTAAACTTGATGTTTGATTAAACACAATGTGACAGCGCCACGCTGCCACCGAAAACTAGCTTCCCATAGCATATTATTTTTGCGTCGAGGAGCGCTGTGTAACGACGCCTCGGCTAACAAAACACAGCTATCAAGTGAAGCCTGACTTGTGCTTCGTCGTATGATGTGTTGCGTGCTGAAAATAGTTGATCTGTAAGCTCACAACACGTCGCATTCCGCAACACGTGAGCTTGTAGATCGGCTATTTTGTGAGACGTTGTGAAACGTTTGCCTTCACAATAAAAGCATTTCAGCTTTTACAAGTTGAAAATAGCTATTACTACAGTATCAGCATATATAGGCATAGATCACATAGCCCATATATATATGACGAGACAGAAGCAAAGTGGAAAAGGATCAGGCCTATGTGCACGAGAAGCTCTGTTTTACACACACACACACACACACACACACACACACACACACACACACTTTTTTCTATTCATATCATTATTGTTCCAGTTCAACAAATTTCAACTGAACGTCCCTATTTTGGACGTGTATATATATATTATATATATATATATATATATAATATACTTATTTAATTTTCCTCTCCTTTCCAATTGCCCCCCCCCCCCTCCCCCCCATGGCCCTCACTTTGAAAACCTGTATAGCGGACCATTCACGTGTGACAACCAATCGGGTGTTTTAAAATACCTATTAGTCTGGTAGAGTCAGCACTGTTATTAATCTTTTTATCTCGACAGACTGTCCAACAGTTCATTGGTGCTGTTCTTAAAGCGCTCACCACATTTACAGTTCTTTTCTTTTTTTGGGACAAAGTACAGTGATGCAGTACAGCGTGCATTCAATTAAAATGTATTCCTTCTCCCCCTCTTCCCTTCTCCTTTACTTTTGTTTTTATTTTTGGCCACCTTCCTCCGTTGCCCATCATGTACTGGATCGTCATGCCCCTCCTGCGTTGCCCACCTTGACGTTGGCCCAACCTCCGCCCGCCCCCGAACGCCCGCCCGCCCACCTGACACTCCCGGTTGGCCCCGCCCATAATCTGTGCCCCACGCCCTCAATCTTGTGATTGAATGCCCCTCTGCCCAATGCCAACCACCACCACCTCCACCACCACCACCACCACCGCAGTACAATGCCAGTGTATCAGTCCCTGACAGCAGTGGCCCAGAGCGGTATGTCCCACAAGTTATTGCCTCACTGCCTGATTAGAACAGTGAAACAACGTGTCTTTGATAACCTGCCTTCTGTTTCATTTCAACTTTTTATATACATGATAATATAATACCCAACCCCTCCCCCAGCCCCCCCCCCCCTCCCCCCAACCCCCACACACTTCTAAGAGACATGTATGTTCCATTTGATTTCTCTTGTCTTCTTTACCCCCACGTCACATTGTAAGCATTTCCATTAATTTGGACATTCTGTTACTCCGCTACAAATCCAGCCAATTACACCATTCAGAGAATGATTTAAATGACTAAAAATGGTTCTTTGGCTCATAATCGGGGAACCTCTTGATGCTATATAGCATCTATCTTAAAGGTGACCAGTGTCTATTATAGGCACCTAAACTAAGCTGAAGAACCAGTGGAGAACCATACAGGTTCCTCGTATGACGGCAGTGCACCGCCCCCAAAGAACCACTGAAGAACCAATCATTCTGTGTGCATAGGAGCACACTGGTGGATGTTATTTTTGTTTTACATGCTGTGATATTTAATTTAAGTAATCATGAAACTTGGGGAAAGCAGATATACATCTCTTCCTGCTCTCACCTTTGTGCCCTGCCCCCTCCCCATACCCCTGCCCCCTCCCCCCCCCACACCCCACTGTTCTCAACATCACTCTCCGCAAGCACTGGCTGAATGCTGGAGGCTCTGCCCTCTACCCCCCCCCCCCCCTACGTCACTCATTACACTGTTGTCTTCTTTATTTCCTTTATGTGCTGCATCTCTCCTGTTTAGTTCCTCTCAACACCCCCCCCCCCCCCCCCCCACATCAGATAAGATCTGCCTGTTAACTTAAATCCTTCATGCCCCACCTCCCCCCCACTGCTCCTATCCTCTCCTGTGCCCACCAAGTAGATGGTTGGCTCGCATTTCCTCTCCGTCTCTCCCCCCCCAAATCCCCTACTCTGTTAACCACTTAAGCCCTATACATATACGATGAATAGTGAAAATAGCCAATCTATAAACTCACAACACGTGGGCTTATAGACTGGCTATTTACTTGTGAAGGTCTTTACACGCTGGGGGGCGTGACGAATAAACGTTCCAAAACATTTCATACTATGATTGTTTTGGATGCATCATTCATACAGGTTGATGCCTTTATTTGCGGTGCGGAAGCTTCCCCCAAGAAATGACCTGTTCTTATCGCTTTATCGCGCATAATATACACTTTGTGTGGATGTACTCGACATGAACAACAGTTTAAAAAAAAAATATATATATATATAAACTATAAAATGTGCCCCTCGGAGCACAGGTCTCCACCAGGATAGGATTGTTTTTGGAAAAATGTCTGGTGGGAATATGCGTGCAGTTTCACACTGACACTGTTAATGATTTGCTGCATTTTGTACAAAATGGGCCACTCCTGAAAACTTTGGAAGCCAATCTTAGACAATCGGGATGGAATATGAGAAATAAAACAGACCTGTCTTGATCACATGACTATAGATATCATGTGTACCGATTTGCATGAGATTTGGATAAAATCTGGAGGAGTAATATCAAAAAATGTGTTTTACATAAGTGGGCCTGCTGGTGGCGCTATAAAGAGCAGATGTGAAGTTTTACACAGATTGGTGTAGTTATATGTAAAAACACGAATGGGCCAGTGGGAATGTGCATGCAAGATTAGCTGTACACAGATGGACACACACAGACAGACACACGGACAGAGTGCAAAACATACTCTCCCCATGCTTTCGGCCTGGTGGAGACAATGTTTTTAAACGCCCCCTGATTTGTAAGATTTAATGACCTGCCAAAAATAGAAATGGCAGGTTGAAAGTGGTTAATGTACTCTTTTTCTACTGCCCCACCCACCTCCTCACCCCTGCCCCCCCCCACCCCAACCCCACCCACCCTTTGTCACAATGAGAAGGGGAACCGGTGACGCGATTGTCATGGCAATATATTCTGTTTTGTTCTCCCTTCCCCAATCAGTGCTGGTGGTGGGATGGTTCTAGAATTCTTTCTCTCTGCACTCTGTGTGGCCAGTCTTGTGCAACACATTAATTTGAGTCTTTTTCAAGTTGCCCATCCTCCTGTCGTCAGGTCTCTCTTTCTTTGTTGAGTGTGAAATCAGATCAGACCAAGTGCATGTCAGCTGCTCGTTTTTATCAGCCCAGTATGGGGAGAAGTCCAGAAAGTCTGTACTATATGCTGCTGTCAAATCTTTTTTTCCCCTCCTTTATAACTGTTTTGTTGAACTGCCTCTCACTCATCTTATAGCGAGCTTTTCTTTACTTTTGTACGTGTTTGTCTTCCTTCTCTTCATGCCTTAATTCTTTTTGGCCCAAATATTCCTGACAGGATCCTTAGTGTGAGTGCCAATATTGACACCATTGGAGAGATTCTTCTCAAGATCATCCCTACTCTGGAGGAGGTAGTGCACTTCGTTAGTTTCACGCATGCATGAACTAACTGAGCAATTAACACAACCCTACACCTCTATAGTTGGGCTTCCATTCACATGTATCACACATTTTATTTCTTCAGTCAGGTGAAAGGTATATTATTACATGGTCTTTTGTCCTAAAAATATTTTGTACAGCCTGACTGGTTGCTGATTGGGCTGCACACTGAATGAGGCTGGCTGGGAAAAGTTTCTTTCAATCAGGATGTCTGGAAATTGGACTGTTCATGAACAACATTAAGTTTGAACGGAGTCTGTACTCACCGGTACAGATTTCTAGTTCTGCTGACTTTAGCCCACCTGCCTTCTAATTAGGGGTGGGTGATATGGTTATAGAGATGATACAATGTCTCCACGATATGCCTTTTCATAGATATCATATCTATTGTGATTTGATGATTTGCAGTTGTATATGTTGATTTATATTTCTATAGGTTTCGTTCGCCAAAAAAGTATTTTGGTCTAAAATGGTCTGTTACTCAGTTTTCTTTTAGTTTTTGTTACCTTGTAGGAGGTTGTACTGTTACTTTAAGTTATGTTAAAATGACCATATAAACGGCATGAAGAAATATCGCGATAATATTGACTCAATTGTGATACTGCTTAAAAAAAAATTGTGATATCCATATCACCCACCCCTACTTCTAATTACACTTGTGGGGAAACTCTGTGCACTGTCATTCTGCTTTCCCAAGACTGCCTACCATCACCTTGACTGAGAGTATCCCACATGATTATGGCTTTAATTTGGACCAAACCGGCACCTGGGTTTCAAAGTTGCATATACTGACTGACATAATGACAAAAAGCATCACTACAGAATAAGTGGCATTCAGACATTTCAAGATAAAAAAATGTGCATAAAACTACTGTTGTTTATAATCCCAAAAGTCCTATGATCTCACTAATTTACCACTCTTTGTGAAGTACCAGCATTACAATGGGATGGATTTCGATTGCGAGCTGCGACTGCTGGTCCATCAGAGCTTGGCTGGGGGTATCATTGGGGTAAAAGGTGCCAAGATAAAGGAGCTGAGAGAGGTAAGACCATGCTGCTGCATGTTCTGTCAAGTTGCTCTTCACCATGAGTTTGCTTGTAATGCCGTTTTCTTCCTGTAGAACACCCAGACCACCATCAAGCTGTTCCAGGAGTGCTGTCCTCACTCAACAGACAGAGTGGTCTTGGTAGGAGGGAAACCGGAGCGAGTTGTTGAGTGTATTAAAGTCATCCTGGAGTTGGTGTCAGAGGTGAGATTTCAACCCTGAGGTCCGCTGAAAACAAGAGCATAACTGACACTGACATTTAGAACCAATAATATGCTGCCATATTGTTGTTAACCAATAACGGACTGTCTTTTTTTAATTTTTTATAACTTACTAAATCGATTAGTCTAATTAACCACTTAACTCTGTATTATACTTAGTTAAATGATTAAAATTAAGTATAGTATAGTTAATAAGTAAAAAAAAATCATTCATTAATCGGAATTGAGCCAAAAGTTTGAAATAACCGTGATATTGATTCGAAGTCATATCGCCCCGCGCCCTACTATGATGTTATTTTAGATGCCGTTTTGTTCTGCTGTGTTTGCTTTGGATCAGTGCTTAAGACCTTCAACAAATCTCGTACTTTTCTTTTGAAGTTGCATTTTTCTCCCCTCCATAACCCTAGGCTCCGATCAAAGGCCGTGCCCAGCCGTACGATCCCAATTTTTACGACGAGACGTACGACTATGGCGGTTTCACCATGATGTTCGAGGAGAGAGGACGGCGCCCTATAGGAGGTTTCCCGATGCGCGGGCGTGGGGGCTTTGAGCGCCTGCCCCCCAGTCGTGGCGGCAGACCTATGGCACCTTCCAGGTAGATTTCGTCGTCTAAAACAATTTTGTTTTCACTGACAAACTGAATAAAAACGAAATAAAAACTAAGCTACAATGACTAAAACTGAGACTAAATATACTGACAATTTCGTCAACAAATTATAACTACCGGTAGACTACTAGTGGAGTAGACTAGTGGAAAATAGTTCCAGTAGAACTAAAAGACAAGTCATTTTATGCTTGGTTGCATGCTGAAAATAACAGATCTACACACTCGTGTCGCATCGATAAGATAATGACAAGATCGGCTATTTTCAGCATGCAACCAAGCCTTCAAGGCCTGCCAAAAACGCATTTTAGTCGACAAAATCAACTGTAGATTTAGTAGACTCAAATCTTATGACATTTAGTCGACTAAAACTAGACTAAAGGGCCTTTCAAACGTGAAACGATTTGACACGCCTATAGTTCATTTTCAAAGATACCTGCGTTTTTGCACGGAGATCATGTTCGTCCTTCGCAAGCGAAGATGACCAATTGACTTCGCGTCTTGTGGGTGTGAAGATGGCGGATGAGGCCGGTCCGTGCACTGAATGTCCTATTGCAGTGAGGGCATTTGACTGGGGGCTGGCTGGGTAAGAGGGAGGAATTGGCTCTGGTCTTTCGGAGCTGATGCTTCAGTTTGGCTTCCTGGATGCGACGCTTTTCAGACTCCTCTACTCCATGTCTGACTGCAGAGCGCCAGCGGTGTTGGGCATCGGCCTCCCAGGTCTAAGGATCTAGACCGCAGCTCTTGAGGCTGGCCTTTAGGGTGTCCTTATAGCGTTTCCGCTGACCGCCGTGTGATCGCTTGCCATGTTGTAGTTCTCCGTTTGCACGGAGAAGCTAACAGAAAAACGTATTTACGTGAGCGCGGTCCCGTGAATTTGTTGCGCGCTTGCTCGTTTCGTGCACACGCCCGCGACTCACCAGACCTAGCTTTTTTTACGCTTGCGTTGTTGCGCCCTTCTTGAGAAGACCTGTAGCAGACCTCTCGTTGATCCAGGCAACAACGTGTGCGTTCCTCGCTTCACCTTTGAAAAGCCCTTAACACTAAAACATTTCAGATATTACTAAAACTTACAGAATTACATTCAAAAGACTGACTAAAACTAAGTGAAATGATCAAAATGTGCTGTCAAACTAACCACTGCTTTCCAGGAGGGACTATGATGACATGAGCCCCCGGCGTGGCCCTCCACCCCCACTGAGCAGAGGCCTTCGAGGGGGCAGCAGGGCACGTAATCTGCCTCTCCCCCCACCACCGCCACCTAGAGGAGGGTGAGCGCTGGCTGTCACTTTATAAAAAAGTTGAAAATATGGGTCAAACTCATTTTTATGAATCCCTTTATCTTTTTATAAGTTAGGATCCCGTGCAAACACCAAATTTATCTTATGGGTCACAGGCTAAAATGTTTCGGAACCACTGATATAGCTGATAATAGAAGATCTACAAGCACACAATTTACAATTTTGGCATTTAGCAGACGCTCTTAATCCAGAGCGACTTACATTTAAGCAAGAACAAAAGCATGGGAATACATCACATAAAAGCATTTATCATGAAACATGCGTAAGCTAAGAAAGTAACAGTGGAATATCTATATAATGAAACTATACATACACTATACATATAAACTATACATATTTACTACTATGCTATACATATGTACTATGGCGTGCTATATACAATACAATTATAGTGCTGTCTACATGACATGCTATAAGTCTGTCAAATGCTATCTAAGCCAACAGAAATGCTATCTCACGTTGTGAGCTTGTAGACGTGCTAGTTTTGCAATTAATTGCACAACAAAGGATATAGGCCTTAAGTTGTTAATTCATTTTAAGTCATTATTTGTGGTGGTGTTTATACATTGTAACATTTTTACATCAATTAGTATTGCACATTTTCCGATTTGTCATTTTCCTGGTCTTTCAGAGGGGATCGGTTCTCCCACAGCAGCTATCATGGCAGCATGGATGACAGACCAAAGTGAGTACAGGTTTCACTTGCATTATTATGTATAGAGATCATCTGAATAACCACAAATGCACAAAGAAGAGTCAGTCGTATTTAATTATTTAAACATTAAATATATTATTGTCGAGAAAAGTACATATTTGTGCAATTTCTTTGTGTGCAAGAATCACAAATGTACAGTATTACTGTAGCATTACTTATATAGAAACAAGTGTGGGTGTCCGGGCAGTGCAAGGGTCAACCACCACAGTGGTTTGGAGTCCTCTACGATGCATCCGGCTTGGTGCTCCAATATAAACAATGGGCTCGATGCACAGCAGCCATATTGGAATGAAATGGGGCCCCTTCCTTACTTCATTCACAGGTGTTGATTCTAATGAAAACACTGTTCCATTTAGTGTAGCACTGTAGTTTTGAGACCCAACGGTGTAGCAGAGTGTTTGCAGTGAGCCAATATGCACAATATCAGCACTCCATTCGAACAGAATGGAACACGACCTTAATTGGCATCATTGGTAAAAACCTGTGAAGGAAGTGGCCCAATTTCCTAATAAGTTAACTACCAGCGTGTGGCGATAGAGGGTAGTCGGCTGTGCCAGCCAGAATTGGGCAGATTACCATGTTTTCATATCCGGTTTCCCCGCTCGCAGACTTCCATTATAAGAAATGTTGGCTCACGCTGTTAATCTTTCGCCAGCAACGTTAATATGTTGTGCGCGATGTGATGAATGTTTTCAATTGTGTAAACATTAACATTGCATTTAATGTAAAACAATTAACTTAAGATGGCATTGCTGGCGCAGCTCTCTCTCTCTCTCTCTCTCTCTGCACATTGGCGCTGCTGAAAACCGAGTCGGAACACAACGCATGCATTCTCCCGTAAAACTTCAGACATTTTTCTTGTGCTTCATGCGGAGCAAGTTAAAGTCAAAACTGCCTAGCGACTCCTCCAAGGCTTCCATGTCACTGTGGTCTGTGTGGCCCCATGGTGTTAACAACAGGCAGGCAGAGTGGAGCGGCGACCGTGTGAGGCAGCTGATTTATTCTTCATTGTATGCCGGTGTAGGCATGTCGCGTGGCAAATATAAGTAATCTACAAGCTCACAACGCATTGCATTAACGACGCATTTTAACTTTTAACTCGGCTCTCCGTCGTATGATTAAAAAGCTTCCTGCTGCAGCTCGGTAGCAGCTGGGTGCTCCTCTCTGCCTCTGACTGAGGGTTCTGTGATCTCACGAGACAAGCCGCCGATTAATGTTACGTGGCCCAGAGTCTCGCGAGAACTTGCACAGCATTTTTATTATAAAAAAAAACAATCTAACCTTAATTTTATATATTCAGTTATTCATTTATTCTTTTGACTCGAAAATTCGTTCGAATATGGAATATTCGTTGTAGCAGAGGTTGACGTGATATTATGAGGGGAAATGGAAAGCCACAAATGTTCACAATTCTCCAATGCACACAAAAATATTTGTCATTTGAAATGAATGAATAAAAAGGATATCCACAGATGTATGCCCACAACGCTTCAAAGTTGTTACTGCCAAATGCAGTGTTTTCCCATTCATCCGTCTCTATATTGTACTGTCATCTCTACATCTGTATTCTAGCCTATGATTCAAGAACATCAGATGGCACCAAACCGGCTCAGTGTTTTTCATGCAGCAGCATTTTCGCAGCGTGCCAGTCCCAACCATAGTTATATAACCATAACGTTTTTTACCTTATTTGCCCGGGGGAGGTTTGCTGAGAACAAATTCTCTTTTTCAGGAACGCCCTGCTTCACATACACACAGACACATGCAGCCACACATTATGAAATGAAATGGCCAAAAATAGGTATGAGATTGAAAGTGGTTAAGATGTATGAACACTTCAGAAGCATTTCAAGTATTTCATGAAAAGAAAATATATATCCTTCCAGCTGGGTGTGCCTGGAAAACCTTCCAAAGGGGCAACCAGGATGCTTGAACCATGTCAACTGGCTCCTTCCTAGGCAAAGAAGTAGTGGCTCTACTCTCTAGACTCTCAGGTCCCTTGAGAAAACCTGCTTGTGTTCTCAATTGTGTTTTTCCATTGCATGACACATTTTACAGGCCTTCATTCCAATTCTGTTTGCTTAACTGCACTGATATACTTGAAGGCCAAGTTGTTGCAGACAACAGTTATGGTTATCGAGCTGGGGGGGTTCCAAATGGCCCCTTGCAGGTGTATGTCTTGAGTATCGAAATCACTCAGTAATAATGTCCTTCCCCCTTAAGCCTAATGTATGGTTTGGCAAAATAGTGTTTTGTGACCCCCTGCAATAAAATCTGTATTTTATCAGCTTTTTCCAGCTGAAAACGTATCCGTGTCTCATGCCACTCTGAAGCATAAATTATCCTTTATATCTTTCCGTAGTGACAGAAGAGGCCGGCCAGGAGACCGTTATGATAGCATGGTGAGTGCATTCTGTATTCATCTACTGTATAATCAACTGTACTGATTCTCAATGTGGGGTTTTGTGACCCCCAGGGGTCCTTGAGGGACTGATTCAGGGGATTCCCAGCGAAATGAGGAACGGTTAAACCCTTAAGTCTCAAGTTTTAGACAATTCGAAAATAGACTACCGGTATCTACAAGCTCACAACGCATTGTGATGCGACTGTGAGATTGTAGTGCTGTAAAAGAAAAAGGGGAGGCGGGAATAATTTTGGTCACAATTCCACTCTTATGGTGATCACACAATCTTTTCAGATTGGGGTCTGCAGCCAAATTGGTCATCCTTGACATGAAAATATTTGAGAAACTCCACAGATCTACTGTACATTTCAAGGCATCAGAACACTTTTGTAGCTGATAGCTGTTCGTAACATATGTGTTCACAAATGATGGCGTGGAATTATTTTGATGGCGTAGCTGAAGCCCAGTGGCTTTGGACACTGGTCCTTTTCATCAGGCAAACGTAGTGGCCTAGGCCTGTCGTTGCCTGGCAACAGTTGTCTCCTTGGTTACCAAGGAGCAGCAGTGTACGCAGTCTGGAGAGACGCTGGATTTGCAAATGAATTTGAGGTGAAACCAAAACAATCCCTGAATAGAGACCTTTCAGCTTCTGTCTACAAATGAGTGTTTGTCATCTGAGTCCAGGCCCCAAATTATAGTAACACATTGTCTAGTAGGGATGCAACTATTATTAGTGATTGTTCTCTCGACAGTTGTTCCATTTAATCGAATATGTTATATGTTGTAATTCCATTTGTAATTTCTGTCTATAATTATAATATACTCGCACAACGGTGTCGTGCAAAAATAGTGCAGAGAGCCAATCTAGCTCTACACATACACGTCTAAGAGCTTATAGATTGGCCATCTTCACTATTTGTTTTATTTTTTATTTTATTTTTTATTATGTAATGATATGGGCTCATTATTAATTGATTTATTATATTATTGATTAGCAATATTTATTTTTATATTAATCAATAAAAGTTTAATATGAGTAGTACCCCATTCAGGTTTTGACAGGTAATTATAATGGCATGTTTTTTTGTTTTTACATATGATTTTTCTTCTCTCTCTCATGGCTTCTGAAATACAGAGCAGCAGTGGATATGGTGAGTCTTTACAGTCGACTTGAACTCTAAAATATCTTTGCTGATCTTTGTAGATCTCTACTGTTTGCCAAATATTAGCCCCATAACAGGGATGCTAGGGTTCAAGAGGTTTTAACAGCGGTTGTCTTGTACTGTAATGCTTGAAATTCCCGTATCTTTATTTTTTTATTTTTTTGTCCCTTCTGTTTCGAAAGACAACAACTCTTCCTGGGACCATTTCCAGTCTGGTGAGTATTATACAATATCAGTTTGATATTGTCATTTGTTTATTTTTTAAAACTTTTTAATGATCTTTGAAGGTAATATTGGTGTTATGTCACTAGCTCATTTACACCCTCATGGATTTATCTCCTTCCAGGTGGCAGAGGCTCATACAGTGACATAGGAGGCCCCGTCATTACAACACAAGTCACCATACCTAAAGATGTAAGTTTGGCAATTAACATATTCTGCTGAAAATGTTTGCTTTATGCCTGATTGTAGTTGTGTAACACATCTAAAATAGACGATCTACAAGCCCACAACGTGTCGCACCACATCACGTTGTGGGCTTGTAGATCAGTTCTTTTCAATTATGTGCACTGCGAACGCACAATCAAGTATACGGGTACGGACCGCGTGGTCACACGTGCATGTCTGAAGGAGAGTTACCAACGCATGACTCCGTCAGAACTGCAGTTACCCATGTTGTCTTGCTGATTGGGTGCAGTGACGGATGTGACACGCACTGAAATCGATTTGCTGAGGTAGGCTTGTTCAATATAAAGGCATTATCGTCACGGAAGGAGTTACTGCTCATATTGTTGTACTACTGAATGCAAAAAAGTAAACACAGCGCACATATCCAAAAGAAAATATGCCAGATGCTGGACAGAAGCCAAGACTAAAAGGAGAACAACAGAGTCCACACCCGTGTTTTAAGTTGCCACCAAGACCAAGGTGAAGTTTCAAGCCTTTCTCAGAATGAGGATCTCTTTTGTACTACTAAATGCATAGATTAGTTTGAACTGATGCTGTCAACGACCATTGATTTGAAAAATAAATGAATGTTATAGACACACTAAATTGAATGTGCGTAAGAGTGCATTTCTCAGCACCATCTGTGGCCGCCAGTGATATAGCGAAATAGACTTCCGCTGTGTTTTACTGCATACAACGATATTTTCTATACATTCAGCAGTGTAAGGAATATTCTAAAGTTTGGCCAATTCTGACTATATCCCTGTGCTTTTGGAACACCATCCCCTCCTATTGGTTGTGAGGCTATGTGCTGCTGTCAGCTTGTGGTTCAGGAATGGGCTCAGGTTACAGTGTTACGTTCACATTCCTGATCTTATACGGTGACTCTAGTATTTTCTCCTTTTTTTTGCATAACCACAGACTCATTTTCAAATTGTTTCTCATAATTCATTGATGGTGCACTACAGCAGACATTTCAGTGTTGTGGAATGTAATTCTTTTAATACCTCTGCACACACACACTTCATCCCGAGTGCAACCCGGCGATTATATCTGGTCTCAGTATTTTTGTATATTTTCTCTATTATTAAGGTTATTGTAGCTGCCAATTTGTTTTGCGGTGCGGGGTAGGTCGCTAGACATGGCTGAAGCATTTCCTGGTGTCCCCAGCCAAAAAGGATGAGAACCCCTGATCTAGATGATTGTTTTCAAGATTGCAGCTGTCGACAGGCGCCCTGTCATTGATTTCAACCTTCCATTGTTGATGCATTGAGTTGAATGATACACTGACACGAAACAAGACAGGAACGCCCAAAAACGTCACATCCGTTTTTTTACCCTGGGCAGAATTTTCTATGGCTGCCAATGCAACTTTTTCCAATCCTTAATCACATACGGACAAACATCTATGCCGATAATATCTAACTTGCGGAGTTAACGTGCCTTGTACACGGGCAACAGATCTTTCAACGTATGGCATTGCAAATACGTTTGATAATCGCTACTCTGCGCAATATTGTTTTGGAAATGCCGCAAATTGCATTGCAGTGAACGAGAGCAAATCACAACTTACCCTGGGGGTGGTGACTCCGCCCTGAATACGCGTTTTCGTGTCAGTGTATGGTTAACCACTTAAACCCTATTCTACTTCATGGTATGTCGTGTAGCAGTGAAAATATCCTGGCTCACAGCGCATCACAATGACTCATTGTGAACATGTAGATCTGCATTTTAGTCATTCTGCATTTTAGGGATTCTGCCCTCATTCTGACATTTCTCAGTTAAATTAGTCCCCCAGGGCTCGATCCTGCACTCAAACTGGACAAACAGGTAAACGCTGTGGTTAGTTCCAGCTTTTATCACCTGAGGCTGCTTGTCAAAATCAAGTCTGCTTTCGATTTTGAACGTGTCATTCACGCTTTTTATCTCCACTCGTTTAGACTACTGCAATGCAACGACCATATTACCCCTGTTTTGGCTCCCCGTCCGTTTTAGAGTTTATTTCAAGATTTTATTGTTTGTCTTTAAATCACTGAACGGTCTTGCGCCTCAGTATCTCTGTGACCTTATAGAGGTTTACACTCCCTCAAGGTCATTGTGTTCTGCTGGCCAGTTGAATCTCCAGGTCACAAAAAAGGCACGTTTAACGACCAGAGGTGACCGAGCATTTTCTGTCATAGCCCCCAAACTGTGGAATGAGCTCCCTTTCTTCCCATGTGAAACTGGCCCCCACCATCGAGACTTAAATCTCGCCTTAAGACCCACCTGTACACATTGGCTTTTAATTCCGTTTGGAAGTTCTGTGTTTTTCTGTGGTTTGTTGTAACGTGTCCTTTTTCTACTGTGTGGTTTGTTGGTGTCTTTGGTTTTAGCTTTATAGTGTATTTAGCTTTTAACTTTCTGTGCAGCACTTTGTAAACCTGAAATGTGCTATATAAATAAAGTAGATTGGATTGGATTGCATTTTAGTCAAATGTTAACTTAAATTGCCATATTATAGTGATTTATGTGAAAGTTTGGTGTATCATTTTCACCTATTCTTGCATAATTTGTGCCATCCGCTATATCTGCTATTTTTGAGTAGCCAAAGTATAAAATGACAAACTATAGGCTAAGCCGGGAAAGTAATCTAACTGTATTTTCCCCTGGCTTGCTGTTGGCCAGCTGGCAGGCTCTATCATCGGCAAGGGAGGACAGAGGATCAAGCAGATCCGCCATGAGTCGGGGGCATCCATCAAGATCGACGAGCCACTAGAGGGCTCCGAGGACCGCATCATCACCATCACAGGAACCCAGGACCAGATCCAGAACGCCCAGTATCTGCTACAGAACAGGCATGTGTTTTAATACTTTACAGTGTTGAATTGATGCCTTTTCTACGCTCTGTTTTATTCCAGCTGCAGCATTTTTCTAATCTTGTAATATGAGTGAGTTATTTAATACACTGGGGTCCGGGGACCCCCAGGGAGTTCTTTAGGGGCTAAATCTTGACATATTTCTGTAATGGGGGTCCCTTACACTTTATTGGAATGCCTGAGTCAGTTGGAGAATGTTTGTGGACCACTGATTTAACACACCCAAAGAGTTATTTATTTCAAATAGATAGATTAGAATAAATCTAGATTATAAAAACATAGATTTGTTTTTGTATGTTTAGTTTTTAATGCATTCACATCCATTCAGAAAGTAAACATTCAGTGCTATTTTAGTACTATTCTCAAGTCTCATATCTTTCTATATCTTTTAGTCATTGCCAAAACATACATGCGCTTAAAATCAGTGACATGATTGACATGAAAGCGGCCATCAAATTGAAATCACAATGGGATGTCATGTACTGTAAGCCTTGAAGAAGAAGGCAAAAGCAAGCACTCGGTTGAGTATTTCCACGTCATAATGTCACGGGTGCACGGTTCTGGAAGATACAGTCTTAAAGAAAATAATACCAGCACTCACGTAGTATCCTGGAAGGATTAAAGCTTTATTTTGTTCCCCCCAGCAGCAAACAGCAGTAAGGACGTTTCGGCCCGAGAGCCTTCTTCAGCGTAAATCTAGAGAACACTAGGTGTAGGTGTCACTTATAAAGAGGACCTGTGTCACGCACATAGCGGTCCGGGTGCACCTCAAGTTATCTCAGTTTACCTCATACAAGACATCATCATTTTGCTGTTACATACATAGTTTTTTCTACTAAAAGAAGCATGGTACTTATTACACAAACGGTAAACAAATAAATATATAATCACACAAAAATAACAGTGTCAATATTAAGTATATGGGATCCATCAGGATCTACATTAAAGACAAAACATAACCTGTGCAGGTCTCTAGGACCCCTCTATAAAGACAGACTCAGATTTTTAACATTCTAAGAACGATAATGGAAAAAAATATATCTCTTAGAATGTTAAAAAGTGGTGCAACCCCCCCCCCCCCCCCCCCCCCCCCACCACCTCTCTCTCTCTCTCTCACATATATTAGCAGGCAACAGTGCAGCACTATCCCTCTCTGTTTCTGGCACAACAGCGCCCCTACTGGTGCTCATTAACCAACACTTAGGCACATAGGTGAACACGGACATTGCTGTACCTTGGAGTGGTTGCAACACTCAAAAACTACATATGCAACAGCAAAATTATGAAACGTCCTTGCTGTTGTTGTTTGCTGCTGGGGGAAACAAAATAAAGCTTGAATCCTTCCAGGATACTATGTGAGTGCTGGTATTATGTACTGTAAGCCTGCATCTTGGTGTGTGCTATTGTCCCAGTAACTGGTACAGGTCATGTTGCTAGTAACGTGCACTTAACCCATTAAAACTGGGAAAGCATCTGTGTTTAATTCAAAATAAGTGACATTCATACTCTTGCATAAGATCCGTGGGGAATGTAAGGGGAGAGAGATTTCTCTCATTTTCTCACTTTTTTCTTTTCCGTCATCGACTTACATTGTATGGCAAGACCATTTCATTATTTGAACATCCAGTCCGGGTTTTCCTTCCTAATAAAAACGGTAAAATCAACAGGAAGTTGACATTTTTATAAAACAGTACTGGGTTTGGTGATGTTTGATACTGTCAGAATCAGCTTTGTTTGCATTCGTTTACAGGCTGAAAAAGAGCCAGCAGAGTGGTCTTGCCGTACAATGTAAGTCAACGAGGAGCATATTTTGAATTATCCATTTTTAGTCAATGGAGACATTATTTTTTCTTTTCTTGCCCATCTTTGTTGTTACATCATAAGTAACTACATACATTGTCTTGCCCTTTAACCTTCTAACAAAAAACATTTTGTTTCAACCAAAAAAATATCACTTAAAAAAAATATCACTTACACTTCCTTTTAATTTTTTTACAATATAAAAAGATATTTTTTTTTTTCAAAATAAATATCAGTAATCGGTGGACTCCGGAACGGTATTGGACCCAAAGGTCTGTACTTGGTCGGGCCCTAATTTAAAGCATACTTGTTCTGACTTTGTTTCAGTGTGAAGCAATACTCTGGTCGATTCTTCTAGAGGAGGAAGAGGAGAGTGAAGCCATACTGCCATACCTGTTTGATCCTTCTATTCTTCAGAGCCAACATTCCTCTGCTTTGGGTAGATGTGTCCCCACCACACACACACACACACACACACACACACACACACACACACACACACACACACACACACAACGCAACACACCACACCACACCACACACACAACACACACACAGCATAAACCTTCATGTAATACATTATTTTATTTAGAGATGTTTTGGAAAATGAACAAACCATGACTGAATAGCATTTTGTTTCTGTGCTGGTGATTATTTTTATGGATCCTTGTACTGTAATTAGAGTAAAACAAATCTGTGTGATAACTTCAGTCTTGTGAGTTTTCCCCTTTTCAGTACAGCATGCAGAATGTAATTATGTTTTGTAAGGAACATTTTATGGATTTTACAGTTTTCTCAAATGCTTTGGTGCCGTTCTCCAAAACGAGATGCATACCGTAAAGAAAAAAGTTAACGGAAGCCATCATAATTTAATTTAGCCAAACATCCTACATCCACTGTTGCCGAAGACTGTGCGAGGTTGGACCTCACTTTGGAGAAATGCAGCCAAAGGACATAGGAGGAACTAAGAATTTCTTGGGTGTTTTGGGGTTTTTCTTTGAAAGATGAGCTGTCTAAAAATGTATATATACAGGTTGTCCATGGGCCAGATCCTAAAATGTCACTTTTTGGTTGCATCCAAGGTGATCAAATCTAGTAAGAACATTTTGAAAAGTTAAACATCTGCAGATGGTATTTTTGTATGATAGCCATTGCAGAGTTATAGTTTTGTCTCAGTAAGTTATCAATCCTCCATAAAAAGTAATATTTAGACTCTGTGCTTATACATTTTGTACACCATTTTATGCACTTTTAATTGTATGCAACTTTTCAAAAGCAAGTCTCATCATCTAAAGTTTAGACTTACATTAAAGCCCAATTTGAGTCTCAGACAAATACATTGGTTACTAGAGCTATTCAAAGTCACAGAATGGTCACTCGAACTCTTTGAAGAGCTTTAGTGAACACTGTGTGACGTCAAACCCAAGCTCTGTCTAGGACGGTGGAAGAGTGGGAAAGCATAGGTGCTGGAAATGGCCACTGTGAGCTCTGGTGACCACTGTTTGAAGAGCTCTGGTGACCGCTGTTTGTCTGACGGAAGTCAGACATTGACAGGGTTTGTACAGAAACAAAGATTCAAATCTTTAAAATGATACCAAATCTATGCTTTTCAGATTTTTGTGTTTTTGTTCTGGAGCAGTGCCTAAAATAGCATAAGCACCAGTATTTCAAATGACTATGAGGGTAGGTAACGTCATGGGATACACCAAAATATTCATAGAAATGTACTGTTAAAAAAAGAAACAAGCGGCCCTGAGGCTTCCCCATAAAAAAGATACAATGTTGTGTATTATTGATGTGGGTACATATTTCATTTGGAATGTTTTCATGCATGTTCGTTTTGATTCGTTTCCGCAATGTGTTTTGCCACTTATTTCTAAAATCTATATCTTTATTTATTAGGTTTTTTTTATTTTTTATTTTTTTAAATATATATATATAAATTGCCCTCATTGAAATTAGGTCTCCTCTGGTGGCAACTGTCTGGCCCATGGACTGAATTATTTTCAGAATTTTAACATTGGCTCAGATTTTACTTTGGCAAAAGACAGGTGGGGCCAAAAAGGTTTAGCTCTGTCAATATTTCTGTTCTCTGGATTTCTTGTTTCCACTCTTCCACTCAGTGAGATAGACTTGCTTTAATGTATGCATAATTAAATCATTTATATATTGAATCCATTATTGCACTTTTCTTTTTCCCATCTTAAGGGGTTCTGTTTAGGAATGGTTGGATGGAAGGTAGGGTTGTTGTCAGGTTACAGATCCTGCACAATATCCAAGTTTGTGTCAGTTTTATTTCATGCATGCTGACTCCGCCAAGCAGATTCCGTTGATGCCCCGTTGGCAGGAATTGAAGGAGGGGTTGGGGACAGACTGATGCACAGTTAAAAGTACAGCCTAACTGTGCATCACTCTTTGTCCCCAACCCCTCCTTCAATTCCTGCCAACTGTTCATCAAGGGAATCGTCCCTGTGAATCTGACACACACTGAATAATTATCCCTTTTAAAAACTAGATAAATTCAACAAATTAAATGGCAGATCTACATGTTCATATCACCACAAAGTGACTCGCTATGAGCTTGTGTATATATAAAGTATATTAAAATAATGGTTAAACTGGTTAAAATCTAAAATGACACAGATGCTTTCCTGGTTTTAATGGGTTAACACCCAGATCACTGACAACTGGACACCCTGCACAAGGTGCCCAAGGCCCCATTTAGACTGGCATCCAAATCCAGCCTAAATCAGATCTGTGCCATATCCAGATTGGAATCATATTTGTTTTATGAAGTCTGAATACAGACGAGTCACATGGAATCTTGCACTGGCAGCTTGCAAAGTAACTGTGTTCAATGCGAGGCGGAGCTGTTCCTGACTTCTGCAACAAAATGGAGTATATGTTTTGACATCTGATTTTGTGACTATACCTTGGACATTTTGCAGATTTTTGTGGCTAGCAAGGAACTGTATTTTCTCTCTCTGTACTGATGGAGAGAGGTGACAGGTGCATATTGACAAAATAGTAAGGTGGATTGTAAATTATGGCTGCTATGTAAAGAAATACGTGGTTGGTCTGGTAAACTTCTAAAATGTGTTTTGACTTGTGCCCCAGGATCTGACCTTATCTTGACAGTTAAGGCTTAGTGCTATTTGAATGTTTATAACTTTACAACATGGTCAAGGCACAACAAAACCCCCTTGGCCTTCTGTACACAGAAGTTTAGTGCAGATTTGAAGAAAGAGGAGATTTTCATTCTATTTACCTCAGAATGCACCTAAAAGTGTAGTAAATAGTTTATTTAGGCTGTGCTACAAGTGTTAACTGCATGGGTTGAATGTAAAGACATGCTATGATCAGCTGTTCAGAGGTCAGATACTACAATACTAATATAAATTAGTGGAGTTCAATAGTATAGTACTAGATAAGTGATAGATCATTAAGTCACTTCAGCATGTGGTTGCAGTAATACACTGAAAAAAGGAGAGGTCGCACAGCTCGTAGTCACGATGCAAGTTTTTATTTCCAACGTTTCGGCAAACAAAGTTGCCTTCTTCAGGGAATAACATACAAAAGGTGTGCACCAGATATTTATAAAAGTTGGGACAAAGGGTTAGGGAGTGTCCCTAACCCTTTGTAATACACTGACACTCACTCAAATAGGAAGATGGACAGTTAAGATAGAATCATTCTTAAGAAATGTCATGTGAGGTGAAATCTTTGAAAGATGAAACGGTGTAAAATCAGTGAATCTTTACATTGTATTAGTTATAGAATTAATTAGGGTGCAAGTAATAAGTATATTGCAGGCATAGTTTTGTTAAACAACAATTGATTTGAGTAGTATTTGTAATGATACATGACAGTTTTGGTTGACGCTATATTGTGCTATACTGCTATACTTCAAGACCAGTGAATTGAAATTGGCAAATGGAATGTGTGTCACATGTTTTTTATAACTTTGAGTAACATGATTGATTATTATAATTGTGGGTTGTAAGGGTCACACTGTAACTTCACCACTCAGTTCACACGGGTGTGATTTTTTTAAGTAATGGTTGATGCTCTGTAAGCTATTTTGTATCATCAATATAGATAGTCACCATAGGGAAATATGGACCACAGGCGATGCACTTTTGCTGCTGATGAATAGTGAATTGTACTTTGGTCAAACTTTGTTGTTTTAAATGTGCTCTATAAATGAAGTTGGGTTGGATTGGATAGTGAAGACGCATGCACTCGCAATGCATGGTAGTTTTTTGTCATTAAATGTTGACATTCCAGTGTACATTTTTGGCTAGATGGCCACAGGGAGGATTTCCTGCTGGAAGTGTTCGAAAGGTCTTGGACATGACAGAGTCACATTGTAACACACTTCTAACCATCCAAGTCGCATATAAAACTGTCCAAAACGTCACTTGCAGCGCTACCCTTGCGCCACTGACGTAATTACAGATTTGATTACAGATGTTTCAGAGAATTGCATTTTGATTTACGAGCGGCGTGTAGAGGGTATAATGAAAAGTGAGGTGCGCTCTTATCATACTTCACATTCCGTTCTCAGCCAATCGAATCATCACAAATGGCCAATCACTTTTGGCGTCTTCACTTTTCTGCCCTCACTTTAATATGGACTTTGCTCAGCCAATCAAATCATCGCTATGGGCTGATCAGCCAATCATCAGCCAATGTTTGTGTTCACACAGACCCGGAAAGCTGGGCATAGGAGGAAATAGAGAAACAGAGAAAAGAGAAAAAAAGAGTTCAGCATGTGTTCTACAGTGTAGAGGGCGAGCTGAGATGTACATTTCCCACCGTTATCACTATTTTAACTGAATTTGACTGCAGTCTAAATGCGGCCTCAGTGTCTTATTGTCAAAATTAGTAACATTTGGGATATAAAGCAGAAAGGGTCATCATGACGTAGAGTTTTGTACGAGCTTTATCAGGCAGATCAGAATATGCTGTGGTGCTAGCTACCATAGATATACAGCAAATACAGGACCTAGTCAGATCAGAATATGCTGTGGTGCTAGCTACCATAGATATACAGCAAATACAGGACCTAGTCAAAACTAGAAAACAGTGACAGATTCATGTCATTGTGTGTCCAATGTTTGCTTGTTTATGTTCTAATCTGAACCTGTATGTGTGTGTGTGTGTGTGTGTGTGTACCACCTAGTGGTTAAATCTGTGTCACTGGTATTATCTGGTATCCTACTATTGACATAAACATAAACGTCAGTCCGTCCCTATCCATTTTCCTCCTCAGTGGGTTGACAAATTGATCCCGAATTTTGCACACAGGCATTGACCATTGTCACATGTAGTTGGGGCTGGATGGTGGGTGCTCGAGGCTATAAACATAACGCCATATCCGCATAGTTATTCATTTATGAAACATTGTGATTGTGTGTGTGTGTGGAAATATTGGATATTATATTTGGAAATAGTATTGTAGGAAACGAAAGTTAAAGGGATCTTTACTTGCGACCCATTAAAATGGGTCCCGACCCACTGGAAATACCGGACTACTTTGACACCTTTTGTTTATGTGCTCTTCCTTAATGCTCTTTGGACACCAAATGGCATTGATCACGCCTCCAGGTCTTTAGTTTACTCAAGTTAGGGAATAAGACCTGGTACTAAGACACGCAAAATACAGCCCTGTATCTCTCCTATCCGTATCACCCGGCATCTCAATTTCGGCAATTGTGGAAAAAAGTATCGTCACATTTCTTAAGTAAAAGTATCAATACTGGAATGTAGAAATACTGTTACAAGTAAAAGTCCCCGAATTCAAAAATGTATTGATTAAAAGTACAAAAGTAGAAAGTACTCATTATGCAGTATGTCCCATTTCACAAGTTTTCAAATGTATAAAATGTAATTTCTTTTAAAAATAGAAAGTAAAAAAGGTCACAATGCATCGCGAGCTTGTAGATCGGAATGTATAGGGCTGAAGTGGGTAATAATCAAAATCTACAAAGTAACTCAAGTTTTCAAATAATTGTAGTGGAGTAAAAGTATATTTGCCTCTGAGATGTAGTTGAGTAGAAGTAAAAGTATTTGACAATTGGAAATACTCAACTCAAAATACCTCAACATACCCAGTGAGATGCAATGGACTGCATAATCATATTCAATCAATGTACTGTATAATCATAATGTAGGTTTTATCAAGCTTTGGTGATTTGGATCAGGAAAAAAAAATCTGAAAGTACTGCAAGGTAATATTTACTGTAATGACTCAACACTTCCCAGAGAATTGATAAACAATTGACTTCTAACCTTTGGAAAGTATTTCTGCTGTTATGCAGGCAGCCTTCCTCACTTAAAATAATAAATATCAATGTTATGTTGTCATTATAATCTTTGTGTTTTTCCACTTATTTGGCGGCCCACCCGCAATATCCTACGACCATCCCAGACCACAGGTTGAGTATCACTGTTTTAAAGGCTTACAGTCAAAATGTCCCATGAACTATAATTCATTCAGGAACGATATTTGATTTGATTAGCCCAAGTCACTCCCTGGATTAGTGTGTTTGACAAGATCTGGCACTTTGACAAATGGTACAATAATGTGCCATACTCCTCTTCTATACAGTAGCAGTACATCCTGCAAATTGAATCATGAAGGCCCAACTGCTGAAAAGAAGAATCTTGTGTCTAATGACCTCTGCCTATTTAATTAGCCTGGCCTATATTTCTCAGTGCTGAAATTAATGAATAGGCTTGAGGTAATAACGTTCTTGGCGCTAATGTTTTAATAACCATTAAGGCTATTGTGTATGCTATTGTATTTTAAAGTAATTGCAGTCTGACCATTAAGTTCACTCGACTCAATAAATTGTCACCGTTTAGTTTCTTTTTTACTTTCATTCTGCTGTTGTTGCCAAGTGCCTGTATAAATTCCTTCTATATCCATTTGATCAGAGAGTGCACACTGCAGACTGTAAGTACACTACAGGTATTACACATTTACTGCACACTCATGCACCTGGCTACATACTAAAACCTCATGAATCAGTATTTTATACACTGCTGCAGGATGTCAAGAAAGCGGTTTCAAACCCAATCGGGAAGCACCCATCGACTTCCCTGCTGCCATTCCATGAATACTGCTGCATATACTGTAGTGGCCCGCAGCCAAGCAGTCTACATGATGACACTCCTGCACAGAGAGGAATGTGAAATGCACCTGGACGGGTTCTATGAGGAAGAATGACTGCTTAAAGCTGCCAATCCACCTGTTCCTGTTTGGGACAGGACTGCCCCTGCATGGTCAGGCAGAATAAAACATAGCTGTGCCTCTCTTATCCATTCATTTGTTTGGCTGTCATCTGGCAGCACTGTTGTGCTGCTTTGAACACGTCCAGCCATGGATCTATGTTGCGGAACTAGTGAAGAACGAGACAGCCGCAGAATAAGCAGGGAAATAGAGAATCAAATTCGTCATGATAAAAGGAAAGGAACTCGAGAATTGAAGTTGCTTCTTTTAGGTGAGTCTACCCGAATTAATTTAATAATTATTACTACGCAACACTTTGACAGATCGCAACTCGAATGGGAAGTGTAGATTTCCTTTGTTGTCGGTTAAATTAGTAGAATTAATTGGATTTCTAGAAGGATTAAAAGTTTTTGGCCTTACAGAAATACGCTTCTGACACTGGCAAGTTTTGGCTGTAAAAAGACCATTGTTAAATGGTGAATAACATAATTACAATCATTCTAAAAAAACAGTGTTATTAGATGTATTGCATTTAAAAGTGTTCTCTTTAACGATTACTTTAATGATTATCATTGTTTACCTGTGTGTCACCAGACAAGACAAGTCGCTGCATTCTTTGCATTCATGATAAAGACTCGCAAAACCTGCTGCCAGTTTACCAACCGGTCCACAGTCAATGCACTGTATATAACTATTAAAATACACTATGAAATATATTGTTTTCAAGAAACTCAAGTGAATCATGGCAGAGCTAGAACAGTAGCCTACAGTGCTTTGTGTGGACGGCCCTTTACTTCCCCCAGTTCATCTAAATCACTGACACTGCATAGCATGCTTTCTGTCTGGGCATTTACACATTTTAATAGAAAAAATGTCAGATTAATTAAAGTAGGATTTATTTGTTTATATGAAGATGTAAACAGACTAAACTTGCATGGGAGCCCGTGTATCCACACACTTCAAGAGCTTGCAAATATACTTAAATATAAGTAAATAATGAATCATACACTTATGAATATGTTCTTGCTCACTTAAAGGTGAAGTAAGGG
Source organism: Protomyctophum parallelum (assembly GCF_964188405.1). Classification (NCBI taxonomy): domain Eukaryota; kingdom Metazoa; phylum Chordata; class Actinopteri; order Myctophiformes; family Myctophidae; genus Protomyctophum; species Protomyctophum parallelum. The sequence goes on from NC_139713.1 coordinate 26,804,502, forward strand.
TTCTCACTGTCTCTCCAGCTCTTTAGTATACAAACAATACATTTTCAGGTTGGGATACCATCCAATCAAGAGTGAAAGTGACAGGAAGTTGGAAGTGATGACACACAGAAAAGAAAAATACAAATTTGAAACTGGATTAATATCAAATTGAAGCTGATAAATGAAATATTTTCTCCTGATTGGATCAAATTGGCAACCTGGTGGGTTGGGACAAGGAGACCCATGTTACCGAACAAACACTTGATGGCAATCGAAAGGTTTTGTTATAAGCAAATTAAGTATTACTTACGCTACCATTTTGTTGTGCTGAGACCATGTTCACCTGCAACTGATTGCTGTTCAGATAATTTTCAGTGCCACGTCATAGACATTTCTGCAGTTGGCTTTGATCTCATTGGTCTTATTTTCCCATGCAGGGACGGGTGAGAGTGGGAAGAGCACATTCATCAAACAGATGAGGATCCTTCATGGTGCTGGGTACGATGATGCTGACAAGAAAGGCTTCATTAAGATAGTGCATCAAAACATCATCACGGCCACTCAAGCATTAATGAAGGCCATGAATGAACTTCACATCGACTACGAACAGGAACAGAACATTGTAAGACACTGAACCCTATCTAAATATACCATGTCCACACATGTCGGTCTATTATCTGGTTATAAACTTGCTATTTCAATTCATGTTTTTACATGAATAAATATTGTACTATTTTCACATTAATATTGGAATCACAGTATTATTTGGTGTTCCAATACCATGCTTAAAGGAGAACTTTGTCCATTTTCAACCTTATCTTCATATAAGTTGTTTTTAATGCTCATTTTATGATGGCACAGTTTCTGGCTACTCAATCTCTGTCTGATGGGCTATGGCCAGTTCAGAAACCTTCCTACTAATGACATCAATGGGGATTCCAAGCTAATAGAAAGAAAAAGAAAGTATACAGTATTTATCTTCCTGGAAAGTTAGCATGCTGACATATCTTGTAGACAGATTTCTGAACTGTCCACAGCCTTTGTCTGAGATGCAGAGTGAGTTCACAGAAATTTTATCATAATATGAGCGTTATTGAGGACCAATTATATGAAGATAGATGGTAAAATACACACACACACACACACACACACGTAATGTGACTTGCTACATGCTCCCAGTCAGTTTATTAACATTTTGACCCACAAAGTGTCCTCATCAGAAGGTCATCGCTAAGGACCTACCCACACAGAACGCACATTACATAAAGAGATGCATTTTTATTCAGAATAATGTGATCTCTCCACTGTGAGAAAAGCGGTCAAATATTGTTTTATAGCAGTGGTTCTCAACCAGTGGTCCTTAAAGGGATTCCAGCTGGTCTGGTCCCAAGCTAAATTATGGAGAGTTGGTAAACAAATGGACCCTTTATAGATATTTAACTCTTGACCGTGTAAAATGAATGAATGAGTTTCATTTTACACTCTCAACTTATTAAAGAATTATTGCATTACTTAATTTTCAAGAAGTCTACACAATTAGAGAATGTAGAAGAACTGCTATTTTAATCAACATTGGCCTGTTATCTGTCCTATGGTACGAACATCAATACAGCATTCAATTGTGGTCAAAATCTTATCCGACGATATACGAATATTCTACGTTTTGGATCTGAGAGGCTAAATCTCATCAAATGGTGGTCGTCCGTGACTCAAATGCTGAATAAATGACCTTGATATGAAAAGGGTTGAAAACCACTGTCTTATAGTATTGGCCTATATGATATATTTCAGAAGCATGCAGAGGAGTTAAGACCTGTGGACATAACACAGTTGACCGCTCTGGAACCGTGGCAGGTGGATGCAATCAGAGGGGTGTGGAATGACCCGGGAATTCAAAAGTGTTACAAACGCGGGAGGGAATTCCAATTGGCTGATTCAGCCAAATAGTAAGACAATCATACATCTTAAATATAACCATTTGCATGAACTGTTCATCTGGCAAACCAATGTTTTATAAGCTTAGCCACCAATTAATATTATTTTTTAAATAGGTGTCATCATGAGATATGTTGTGAGCTTAAAGGTATCCTTTTCTTTGCTATTTATCGTGAGGCTACTCATTTCAGTAATTCAGCAATTTTTCGAAGCACTGTATTGATGACATTAAACACTGATGAACAGTTTAGAAGTAAAATGTTTTTTATGGTGTGCCGAGACCACTTTTGTGAGTTTGCTGCCATCTGAATGCAAAACAATCATCTAAAGGGCTATACATTGTGTACCAATCAGTGTGCCAACCTTGAAATGTTGAGATGCAAAGTATTAGTGGTACACAGAAACATCCAGCGATTGGGTTTCCCAAGCTCGGCAGAGCACCTCGGATGATTCTTTTGAACTTGCAAAAGTTTATTAGGGTTTCACTCTCCCTTTTAAACCTTAAAGGGACACTTCACCCTTTTTGCAAAAAAATATATGTTAATGACGTTTAGAAGATTTAGTCCTGGGGGTATTTGTGTGTGTAATATGTGGTTTTAGATATTTTAGATTTTAGCAGTGAGCCCAGTGTCTCTGATGTCGACACTGGGCTCACTTCCTTCCTGGACTACAATTCCCATAATGCTTTGGTTCACTGCTCCTCCTTGTGGATAAGGGGAGGGCTGTCTTACTTAGATAACATGTAGTCCAGGAAGTAAGTGAGCCCAGTGTACATGATATCAGAGACTCTGAGCTCACTGCTAAAATATAAAATATAAAAAAATCACATATTGCACACATAAAGACCACCAGGAAAGTGTTCCTAATCTTCTAAACGTCATTAACATATATGTTTTTGCAAAAGGGGTGAAGTTTTCCTTTAACAAATATGGGATTTTGCTATCTGTAGGTACCCAGCAAGCCAAATGATGTCATGATGACTTTATGATGACGTCCTCCGGTGATGTTAAGACTTCATTCATTTGTCCAGGTCCTGACTGTGCTTGTTGGGTATTAAACCTTTTTCTTCTTAACTTTTCAGCTACTTAGATGACTTGGACAGAATCACGTGCCCAATTTACCTTCCCACCTTGCAGGACATCTTGAGAGTCAGGATTGCCTCCACAGGCATCGTAGAGTACCCCTTTGATATGAAAATTGTCACCTTTCGGTAAGTGGCTTCTCTATTCCAATCATTTTTACACCTACCCTTTGTTTATGTTCTAAATTATCAAAAAGATGGTCATGTACACAACACAGCCATAGCTAATAAAATTCATAATGCATTTAGTTTATATTTAGGTATGCAAATGTACATGCCAGATCTTACTTGAAAAGGAGATCTCTGATAACTAATAATAATAATAAACTCCTCAGGTTTAATAATAAATACAAATCTCCCCTAACAAAATACCAGGCAAAGAGATTTAATGAATTGAATCAATATCCAAGATATGGGAGGAACCTCACGTAATCAGATTCAGACCTTGTGACCCGTTCAAAAACAACAGTGTGTTAGTTAATCCATTTGTTCATCTTGTCGATGGGCACAGAATGGTGGATGTGGGCGGTCAGCGCTCAGAGAGAAGGAAGTGGCTCCACTGCTTTGAGCACGTCACCACCATAATATTCCTGGTGGCCATCAGCGAGTATGACCAGATGCTCCGGGAGTGTGAGACCGAGGTAAGCACTACTCACAAGTAAATGCAATGCAGAAATACTGTTATAAGTAAGTCTGGAATTTACTTGAGTAAAAGTACAAAAGTATTGGTATCAAATGTAAAAGTACAAAAGCATTGGTATCAAAATGTACCTAAAAGTACCAAACGTAGAAAGTACTCATAATGCAGAATGCCCCATTTCACAAGTTTTCAACCGTATAAAATGTATAAAAATAGCAGATCTACAAACTCACAATGCGTCGCATCGTTGTAGATTTTGTGGTTTAAGTAAGATCTTCAACTCTCTCTTAACAGAATCGACTGGAAGAGAGCAAAGCCTTGTTCAAGACCATCATCGATAGCCCATGGTTCCAGGAAACCTCCATCATCCTCTTCCTCAACAAAAAAGACGTGCTAGAAGAGAAAATCAAAACATCCGACTTGGCAACCTACTTCCCAGCATTTCCTGGTAAAACACACTATGCTTTGTATGTGTAAACACCACTTGGGGGTCCATATTCTGGGGCAATCATTAGCCAAAAGTAGCAGATCTTGGTGTAGGCGGGGGAAAGCGGTCAGAGCACCGAGCCAACTCAGGTCCAGTTTACTAAGTCTAGAGCGTGCAAGAGGTTAAGGTTTACTTCAGTAGTTTCCCAGTGTGCAGCTTATATTAATACAAACGGTAGTTCCAAGTTCTGACCAAGTAAGCCGAATGGTTGAAATAGGCTAACCTAGTCGTTTTAAAATGAATATTTTCTAATCACAATACATTTGAATACACCACTGGTTGAAAATATGGCCAGTTGTTCAGCCTTGACCTTACACAGTATGTAAAATCCTCAGTGAATTTTACCATATACTATAACAGTGCTCAAACCGTTTCATGTAAAGGTCATCCAAATTAATGTTGTTGGCAGCGGACCCTCATCTGAAAAGATTTTGAGCCAGGAAGGAACCCCCATAGAATATTGGATTGGATTGCAGATCTACAAGATCACAAAGCGCCGCATCACAGCTCGTTGTGTATTATATATAGGCTTAAAGTGGGTTAATCTTTGATGCTATATTAACACGTTTCGCTGGGGACCCCCTGGAACCTCAAGGACGTTGACCCCACTTTAAGAACCACTGTACTAGAAGCTTCTCCATCAGCTGTGAAGTTTGCAAACGTATAGCTGAAAAAAGTTAAATAGCAGATATAATATCTTAGTTACAACAAGATTGAGCCAAAAGCAAAGTTTTATTCAGTTTGGGAAATCACAATCTCTATTTTTCTCATAAGCTCAGAGTTCAGAAGTTCAGAAGTTGTCTGGATGAATCAACTCCTTGTATTTCCAGAGAAACGGAAATAACGCTCTTGTATAATAACAATATTATACTCAAGAGTGTGCCATTATTGGCACAGTGATGATTTCGGAACTTGGAGCGTGCACCTCGTTCCTGACCACATCACTGCCATAGCAGTAATGACCGTCATATTTCTTAACCCATAAATTAAAACTGGGAAAGCATCTGTGTCATTTTCTAATTATATCATACGTTTTCCAGAAAACTCGTAGGATTTAGAACATTTCTTTAGAACAGATAAATAGCAGATATACAAGCTCACTTCGTGCCACACTGCAAGCTTGTACAGTACATCTGAACATTTTTGAAAATTCTGTTTGGAATTATTTTTATCTCCTGGCACAACACATTGTCAGATGGGGGTCCGCGGCCATATATATAATGCCTAACTACTGATTTAGAAGGCATTTGTAGAATTGGCCTCAGGTGAAAAACTTTAATTAAATGTATTATTGCTTGATTCATTCATAGGCCCCCCGAGAGACGCTGAAGCCGCAAAGGCGTTCATCGCAAAAATGTATGTGGACTACCACGCTGGACACGAGAAAGACCTTTACAGACACTTTACCTGTGCTACTGACACGGAGAACATTAAGGTCGTCTTCAAAGACGTCAAACACACCATCTTAAAAGAGAACTTCAACACTTTTAACCTTGCATAAAGTATAAAGTGATTTGTAACGACGGATGTCTGTTTAGGCTATTACAGTGTTTTACTGGTTGTTCAACTTAATTCCTGCTTACTTTATATATGCCTGAGGCTTGTTCTGGGGAAAACCACCAAGCAGATTATGATCGGTGTGTCAGGTTTGAGATTCCAGTAAATACAGTAGTTAACATGTACATTATAGATGACAAATTAAACCATGGGACGGGCCTGACCATTGTTGACATTCAGAAAAACAATTTGCCTAAATTCTTTCACACATCACTGATCACTTCCTGTTTAGGGAGTACAGACAGTTCGGGAGTAAGTTCCCTTAATCTTGTGTGACATCTTATCACATCAGTGTCAAACTGGTAAAGACTGTACTGCACTAGAATGTGACCCACCCCGTCTCCCTGCCAATTCTGCCATTTTACAGTTAAACGTTCTTCCAGTTTAGGTCGTATTATTTATGCAAGAACTGAGCAGCACATTATGCAATGAACTGTGTGTGTGTGTGTGTGTGTGTGTGTGTGTGTGTGTGTGTGTGTGTGTGTGTGTGTGTGTGTGTGTGTCCCACACACACACACACACACACACACACACACATACAATAAATTAATGTTACTTGACGTGTTGTCCTTTTTTTGGGGGGTGTGAGGGGGTTTGTTGGTGAGATTTAAAATAAATGGAAAAAATTAAAAAGGAAAAGTCAATTTACAACTCAATTCCAAGTGCTTGTCAGGGTGGGGTGTCCCTAATTCAAATATGATCATTTTGGGGAGTCACGGCCTGAAAAAGTTGTGATTGAGAACCACTGAACCAAACAACTTTATGAAGGCTATGTTTTTGATCAAACTGCTAGGCTGCAGAATCAGGTGTGGCCATGCATGCTGCATGATTTATAGTTGCTGTGCAAGAAAGACCTTTGTACCAAACAGTGTAGGCTACGTGTGTGAAGTCAAGAAAGACCTTTGTACCAAACAGTGTAGGCTACGTGTGTGAAGTCAAGTCAAGTGTGATCTTTGTCCAACAGGGCGGACTTTATAGGTAAGTAACAACAAAAAACTACTCAGGATTTCCACCGCTTTGGACGTCCTCATCTCTAAACGATCATGTCAAATTATTAATTAATTAGTTTGCTCTGGGCATGTATGTTGGAGGGTGGAGTTGCTTTTAGTGTAGCCTGCCTTTATAAATGCAGGGTATTGGTATCTCCCCCGCACACTAGCCTACACAAATCAAATCAAACAACTATTATGAATTAATATAGCATAACATAAGCCATATTGTTTTGATGATGACGATAACTGGGGGGAGGGATGGGGTGAGGGAGAAAATAAATGGTATGTTCAAATTGTACTAAATTGTTGAAACCTATTACCAATAAACTATAAAAAAATAAAAATAGCATAAGCCCTATAGCTTTAAAAACAAATTGTTAATGGCATACAATCTCATATGGTGAGGTGTTGTGAACTTAACTTGAAGATTTATAAACATTGTATATGGAGTTTTCAATTTTTATTGCTATATGGATTTATATTTATTTCTATAGCCTAATTTTGTAAAATTGTAAAAAATAGTGATCTTTTTTATGTGGGGAAAAGTGTACTGGAAAAAGTTTTTTGCGACCAAAATGGGTAGATCCATTGGGATACTCGATAGCCGACACTTGACAGCATGTCGCCATGTCGTCCGATCGCGTAATGTGGTCTGTGGACATTTCCATGGTAACGGCGATCTCCACCAAAGCCGCCATCTCTCAGGAAGTCAGGATTGTGGTTAGTGTAGTTATCTCATACTCGAGTTATCTTTATGGCACCGCGAATATTCTTCTGTAGCCCATACTTCCGGCTCAGAAAGTGACCCATCTGTCCTTTCCTTATTTAAATATCATTTGTGTTTTTATTTGTCGTAGCAGATGATGATCGCCCTTATTTGGGCACAACAACACCTCACGTGACCACAAAATGGTGGACTGGACCCTGTGAGCTGTTTATAGCATCACTATCTTACCCGACGCGGCCGGGAGCAGGAAAAAATAACGTTTTATATTGGGCAAGGGGGCTGATAATACATCCATGCTTTGAGAAACAGGAGGACAGATTCCTTGTGCCCCAGCCGTGGTGAGTAGATGGCTTCGATTCCGCGTGGAAATAAAGAACGAGATAGAAGTGTTTGAGATGAGAGAGGGAGGGAGGGAGGAGACTTTCATCAGCACCACTGTGCTGTCCAGAACAGCTCAGCATCCTCCATGGAGAGTAAACCTAAAACAGCTGATTAGGGCCTGTTGTCACAATTATTATTACATCATCGTCTCATCGCAATCTTTTGTTAATCACAATTATTTTTGCACAATCGTCATAATCATTTCCATGTAGAAAAATGTTTATACATTTTTAAACATTTATAGCAGAAAAAAATAGCAGAAATAGCTTCAAGCTCACAACACGTCACATGATGTAAGCATGTGGATCGGCTATTTCTGCTTAAAAAAAGTATAATTAAATGTGTCAGTAATTTCTGTGTATGTTTAAGTTGCTCGTCATATAGCCCTGTGCAAGTTGTGATTATGAAGCCTAAAAAACTAACCGAAATAAAGTGTTCCAACATGGACATATTGATATTGATATTATGTTCCAATGTCCAAAGCCAAAAACACAAATTGTGTAATCGTGTGACAGCCCTACAGCAGATCACTTTATCACTCTCAAATACTGTATGTAGTGTGTCTCCGACTGTGTGCGTGTACACACACACACACACACACACACACACACACACACACACACACACACACACACACACACACACACACATAGAATGAACTCTATGAGCTTGGTGCTTATCTCAAAATTAACACAATTCACTAGCCATTCAAATGAGTTTTTCCATTGCAGTTGCTAAAAATAAATAGCACTCCTATTTTCTTTTATTCACATTTGTGAGCTGAGCACACGTGACGTGACAGCTTGTGGATTTGTGTCTGCTCTGAGGCGAGCGTCTGCGACAGCAATGCCTTTAATTTATGATCCGTCGTTCATACGACAGTGTGTCACTCGCCGAAAACACTCTGATCTATAAGCTCACAATGCGGTCACGGACACGTTGTGAGCTTGTAGATCAGCTCTATATTCTGCGAGGGACGATGTTTGTACGACCAAGTACAAATCATGCTTTTATAGGAGAGGAGGCAGAGAGGATATGAATGGTCTTCTGGTGATGACAGTCCCTCCGATGCCCTTCCCCATCTCCTGCCTCTATCGCTGATTAATGGATGATTACTCATTACTAAGGAAAAGAGTATATTATCAGATGACCCTTAACCTCAAAACAGCTCCTGTCTGTCTCCATCACATCCCTACTCCTAAACTCAATATCTTTTTTCAATCTCATTATTGTACGTCTCAATGAATTGGATACATAGGGCCACAATGGAAAGCTGGCCTCAGGGCTTTTTGTGTTGTGCTTTTAGGACCATTGTATAATGTATAAAGTAGAAGTAAATTAGTCCTACAAAGACTACAGACTGTTGTCAACTACTTTAAGTCACTCTAAATCTTCCAAAAATGACGGAAGACAAAGAAGGCCGAACGTAACTATTGTTTAGTCCGTCCTCAAATGTCATTATGTCACCCGGCTACACTAGTTATTGTGTACGTGGTGATTGGCTTATATGCTTGTTTGGTTAGACGGAGTCATGTGACAGAGCCAATGCAAATACCAGTCAGTCTCTTTGGCTGAAGTCACTCGGAGAGAATGACACAAACAAATTGTGCAATTAAAGGTATATTCAGTGATTTCACTCAAAAAACCTTAGGTTTCGTTTTTGGCTGTGGGACCCAGCCTTTCGTCCAATCAGGATAGAGAGTCAAAAACGAAACCTAAGGTTTTTTGACCCCCAGGGGTTAACTGGGGACAGGGAGGAACTCCTTATATGGCCAGCACACTCTATAGTAGGGAGGATTATCACAACAAAACAAAAAAATAAGTCATATTTGAATTAAGTGAAATCACTGAATATACCTTTAATAATAAGATCATTAGAATATTTTGACACAAAGGCTCGTTGGGAGGTGGATATTGGAGAGGAGATAACTGAGGAGGTTTGGGATACAATTCTACATCGGGTACATGGGTCCTCTGTTTGTGCGAGGCATGCTCTTATTCAATGTAAATTACTACACCGTGTCTACTACACCAAGGCCAGGTTGTCTAGAATATATAACGATGTGTCTCCTGAGTGTGATAGATGTCGGCAGGCTCCCGCAGACCTCATCCATACGTTCTGGCTCTGCCCTTCTCTACACAAATATTGGACCGATATCTTCAATTCCTTATCAAAGATAGTCGGGCAAAGAGTGGAGCCCACACCTTTGGGGGCCCTGTTTGGTGTTTTTCCCTCAATACCGTCGCTCTCCAAACCAGAGAGGGATGTTTTGGCCTTTGTCACTTTGTTAGCGAGGAGACTAATTCTGACCAACTGGAAATCGCCCACTTCCCCTTCTCACACTCATTGGGTTAGGGACACCTTGTACTGTGTAAAACTGGAGAAGATTAGACACTCCTTGAATGGTTCTTCCGATAGGTTTGGGAGGATATGGGGTCCATTCTTTCAATTCATTCAGAATTTGAATCCATCTCTGCTTGGGGATGAGTGAGGTCTGCTGGACTTTTGTTTTAAAAGTAGCTTATACTGTGATTGGATTGTATGGATTGTATTGTATTGGATTATGGATGTATCATGTACCTATGTTTATTTTTATTTTTATATAGGATGTTGTGTACTGTTGTTTTGTCTGTTTTTGTCTGCCTTTTATTTTTCAACTTTTACTGATCTTGTATTTAAGTTTGTCTTGTTTTCTGTTGTCCTTTTTCTTTGGGGTGAAAATTCAATGTGTTTACTCTTTTATGTCATACTTGTGGGGTTTATTTAAGAGAAGTTGTTAATGTTAATTATTCTTTTTCAAACTCTATCTCAATAATGCTTCTGTGAAAAAAACCAATAAACAAAGTTTAAAAAAAAAGTACAATTTATTCAAAACATACTTTTACGTAACTCGCACTACTCGGCCTCTCACTATTGCTTTAATAATTACCATGACTATGAAATGTGTACAGGTATATGCAGAAGTCCCCTTTAGACTAGATGATCTGTTCTCTGACTCTGGCACAAGCAGTTGGTGGTACTTCAGGTCACCTGCACACCTAGGACAACAAATTAGGGAATAGGCATTAGCTATGCATGCATTTTACAGTATATCAATTCTGTATGTTTTGCGATCTGATCTGATCTGGGAGATGACGATGGCACTGGCATGGGATGTTAACCATGTGCAATTGTTTATGTTTCATCCAGATGTGTATATGTCTGGTCTTTGTGATGATATGTGTTTGATCTTGTGCAGGTCTACTGGGTGATGAGGGGATGGACCTGACATCTGAGAGGAAGATGAGCTCTGACGGGGGCGAAGGCAGACCAGGTGAACATGCATACAGTCATTCAAACCCATCGCGGTAGTTCTCAAACCTTTTTGAGGGGCGCTAGCCCCTCCTATGTCCAGCTTTGAGGGTCTGTGTAAACACAAACATTGAAGGCAAAAGTGTGTAAACACAAACATTGAAGACAAATGTGTGTAACTAAGCATAAACATTGAAGGCAAAAATAATGATGGCCAGAATGAGATGATGTATGATGATAAGAGCGTCCATCACTTTACACGGTTGTGATTGTGTGTATAAATGGAATGGAACAAAATGGTTCATTTGGTGACACCTCGATAATGTACAACCCGTAATCGTTAATATAACCATCAGACGTCCACAAATAGATTGTTGTGTTCTATAACGCAGATGTTTGAGCAGGGAGCATCTCAATGGTTGAGAGGTTTGAGAGCAGAAGATAAATTGCGTTTTGATTTTGATGCCATGTTTTTTTTAATTATTAAAAAATAATAATATATATATATATTCTGTCAAATTGAATGTACTGTTTTCGTAGCTCCTCCCACCTCTCTACCCCTGCAAGGAGGCCCTGCCCAGAGAAAGAAACTCTCCGCCCCTCGTATCAGCCTGTCATTGGACCAAAGCGAGGACGACCTTGGGGAAACTCCGGACGACCTCGACATCAATGTGGATGACCTTGACACTCCGGATGAGGGAGATTACCTGGATTATACTGACCATGAAATGGACTGGGAAGGTTGGTCTGTCTGGTCCCCATATATATACATGGATGGTTATACACATATAAATATATAAAATACTATATTAAATAGTTTTGCTTATCCCCATCAATATAGGCCTTGCTGTAAGAAATAATGAATCCCCCACACATCAGTGTGGGGGATTTTAGTTTCCCTGTGAAATCCCAACGTTTACTTCAATCCAGGCCCACCGGCGCCAGCCAATAAGAGTGTGGCTGCGGCGAGGGAGCCCTGTGAACCAATCCCAACGTATTCCACTGAGGAGGAACGCCAGGACAGCAAGCTGTGGAGGACGGTGGTCATCGGAGAGCAGGAGCACCGCATCAACATGAAGAGCATAGAGTCCTACCAGAAGGTCATCTCCCATGGAGGTAGCTAGAGCTTAGATCTACCATCTGCTGCTGCTTTCTATCCAAGTGCAAATCTGTCTTTTTAGTCCCGCATAGACTCAAGTAGACCTCTCTCTCTCATACTAATGAACTAAATAGTTCAAAATACACACAGAAATAAAGCCTTTTGTTTTAGTTTTTGCATGCAAATGTATTATTTTAGCTAGGTGTAATCAGTAGATCAGTGGTTCTCAAAATGGGGTCTGGGGACCCCCAGGGGTCCTTGAGGATGTTCCAGGAGGTCCCCAGCAAAAGTTGTTAATATTGCATCAAAATATTTTTTCTTTTGTCGATTGTCACAATCTTTTGTCGATTGTGAGTTTGAGTGTGTACCGATTTGTGTTATGAATGGAAAAAATCTGCCCCATTATATTAAAAGCGAAAATCTGCCTCATGGTGGCGTTATAACAGGTCATTCTGGAACTTGGGGCAGAGATTCGGAATTGGCATCCAGGGTCTGTGTGTGCACAGTTTCGTAGTGACCGGGACAACAGTGCCGGAGATTAGCTGGTAACGGACAGACACACGGATGGACACACAGGGGCGAAAACATTCTTCTCTGGGGTCCGCCTATGCTTTCTATGGCATAGGCAGCTCCCGGCAGGATCCGCAGGGAGAATCTAGATGCAGCTGCGCGACATTAGACTAAATAATTAGAGCGACAGAGAGAGAGAGAGAGGAGTGTGTGTGCGTACGTATAGTGTGTGCGTGAATTTAACAAAGGTGCAGACGATCAGAAATCAGCAGAGAGTGATCGACGTTTGCGCTACGTATGCCGAATTGAAGTGGACTCGGTCTCAGACTTTTTCTTTCTCCCTGGAAATAAAAACGTCTGTGTTTCCGAGGCTAGCTGGTGGAGACAAAAATCTAAAAAACATCCTAAAAAAAACAAGACCCCAGACCCCGGCCTAATACGTATCAATTTGGGAAATGGAAATGTTTGAGAACTATTGACAACGTCACATGATCAGACTGACTGTTTTGCATTCTTGTTTACATCATCCAGGCTACTATGGAAATGGAGTCAACGCCATCATCGTCTTCGCTGCCTGTTTCCTGCCAGACAGTGACAGAGAGGACTACCATGAAGTGATGGAGAACCTCTTCCTGTAAGACACATACTGTACCACACATTCTGTTAGACACTGGTTCTTAAATTAGGGTCTGGAGACCCCCATGGATCCTTGAAGGGGCGTCCAGGGGGTCCCTGACAAAATGATTAACAGTTTTTAAATATATACAATATACAAATATAACAGCCTTATCTTATATTCTCTTCTCTATATTCGGACGGGGGTCTCCGTGTCTCTTCAGCTCTTTAGCAAGCAGAAAATGCATTTTCAGGTCAGTATGCAAGTTACCCAATCAAAACCTCATACAGGATACAGGAAAAGCAGTGAGCAGAACACATGGAAGTGAAACATTGTAAAATGTAATCTTATAAAGGATTACTCAGATTGTTCACTCGTGGCCTTGTTCACACGTGGCGTGAGTAGTGAACAGTAGTCTTCCCAGGCGGGTGGCTGGTGAGGAATATAGTTACGTTCTCCTTTAGGGATAATGTTCAATCACCCATGGGAGAGACTCTGCTGCTCCTTCATGCGGAAAGGCCAGTTGAGGTGGTTCGGGTATAGTACAGACAGATGCTTCCTGGTATCTCTGTCTGTCTCCCTAGGGAGGTCCGGTGGGCATGTCCCATTGGGAGGAAGACACAAGGCAGAACAAGGACCAGATGGGTCATGGGGGTAGTATATCCAAGCTGGCCTTGGAATGCCTCAGGGTCCCCCAGGATGAACTTTCTTATGTGGCCCGAGACAAGGGATGTCTGGAATTCTCTGCTGGAACTGTTGCCCCCGTGACCCAACTCCGAATAAGCAGTTGAATATGGATGGATCGTGGTTGGATGTATGGATAAATGCAAATGGTAACTCTCTCCTGATTGGATGAAATTGGCATTTGGCAACCCACCTGAAAAATTGTTTTCTGTTTATTAAAGAGCTGGAGAGTTGGGAAGACCCCTAATATTGAACAACTACATAGCAATGATCAGAACCATCAGAATATAGAGCTGTTTAATCTTTTAACAAAAAACCTTGTGTGCTCTTAATCCCACAAAATGCCACATAACATAAGGCGTTACATAAAGAAACTACTTTTTGCTGTAACTAGTAAGCTAACTAGTTACCGTTTCCCATTCAGTAAAGCCATTGTAGTTACTGCACGTGCGTTACCCGCGTTATGTTATGTGATCCAAGTGAAACCGTAAACATTTCCCCCTATTTTCAGATGTGGGTCCATAGTCAAATACAATCTGGGTGTCTCGTGTGTGTGTGTGTGTGTGTGTGTGTGTGTGTGTGTGTGTGTGTGTGTGTGTGTGTGTTGTGTGTGTGTTGTGTGTGTGTGTGTGTGTGTGTGTGTGTGTGTGTGTGTGTGTGTGTGTGTGTGTGTGTGTGTGTGTGTGTGTGTGTGTGCATGTGTGCGTGCATGCGTGCGTGCGTTTGTGAGCATGTGTGCGTGTGTGTGCATGTGTGCAGCTTTGTGATCAGTACACTAGAGCTGATGGTAGCAGAAGACTACATGATTGTCTATCTGAACGGAGCCACGCCCCACAGGAGAATGCCTGGCCTCGGTTGGCTGAAAAAATGCTATCAGATGATTGACAGAAGGTTGGTCCCGTCAAGCCGTTCACTATTTGTTTTATTGATTAGTGATTTAGTGTACAGTACATGACTGTTCAATGTGTAACGTTAATAAAAAACAAACAGCTTCTAACTGTAACTAGACTCATGCTTGAATGTAGTGACAGATTTCCCAAAAGTGTCATATACCCATTTCCTGTTCCTCTTCATATTCCATAGCTTTGTTTGATTGGCACAGCAGAAGATTTGAACAGGAAACGGTCTTCACGTGTTTCCTGTTTTGTGAAATGAATAGCCAAAATAGCCGATCTGCAAGTTCACAGCATAAAGTTTTGTGAGCTGAAGTTCTTTGAGCTTGTTTTTTTAGGCCTGAACTGATAGTACCTCTGATAATAATCAAATTAGACCTCTGTTAATGCTACAGTATAATCTATTATTATTATTATGAATAATATCTAGGCTCAGGAAGAATTTGAAATCGTTCATCATCGTCCACCCATCATGGTTCATCAGGACCATCCTCGCCATCACCAGACCCTTCATCAGGTAACAATGACAATATGCTATAGATTCCGTAACGGGTCTCATGGTCGCAGCCTATGTATTTCCTGTAGGCGGAGACGACACATCTGCGGTTTCCCCCGCACCAAGGCTCTAGTGAATGGAAAAGTGACTGATGTTAGTCTGCCTCAAACGTTACTCTTTTACCTGCTTTTTACTAACACTAACATTACAAAGATGCCCAGAACATTGGGATGAACCTGTGTAGTTAATGGCTGCTCCAACAGTAGTGGCAACATAAAAATAAATAAGAAAAACGGAATGTCAAAATATCTTATCGCAGTGGCTGAGACCAGAGCCATTGAGTAATGGTTGAGACAAAGCAGTGAAAGGTCCTGAGAGATACATAACGTCAGTCTTACCCAATACCCAATCTTTCTGTTTTAGGAACACAAGGCTGCTGTACTTTACCTCATACTAAGCATTAAAGTATATGTGTGTGTGTGTGTGTGTGTGTGTGTGTGTGTGTGTGTGTGTGTGTGTGTGTGTGTGTGTGTGTGTGTGTGTGTGTGTGTGTGTGTGTGTGTGTGTGTCTGTGTGAGTGTGAGTGTGAGTGTGAGTGTGTGTGTGTGTGTGTGTGTGTGTGTGTGTGTGTGTGTGTGTGTGTGTGTGTGTGTGTGTGTGTGTGTGTGTACTTTATGTATCCGGTCACAGCACCAAGTTCAGCAATAAGATAAAATATGTAAACAGCCTGGACGAGCTGCAAGAACTCATCCCCATGGAGTTCATCCATATCCCAGAATGCATCATTAGGTGAGCAGCATCCACCCTACTATCATACCCCCCCCCCCTCCCCCAACTCCCATTGCCTGAGCCCCATATATACTGTCATAAATATGTATAAATGCACCACGTCTCTGTCTGTACGTGTGTACGGCTGTAATGCACGTAACTGGAGAACCGTTCGCCCCACCGACTTCAAATGACACGCGTTCCACACCCCCACAGGGAGTGCAGTGCCCGGTGTCGAGTCGGTCGGACCCACGGTTGTCCAGAACCGCCACAAAAGGCCTCTGCCCGGGCTCTGGACAACACCCCTGCCCATGCTCCATATATGGAGCTGGCCTGTTCTGACATCACAACACTCCATATTTGGGAATGCCTGACACAGAACTCTATATATAGGAATTAAGGAACACGGAGAGACAGATACAGAAATCTCCATATATGGGCATAAAAGGGACACAGACAGATAGGTGGAACGGGTACTCTGAAACGGGTACAATGGGTATTGCATAGCCGGGTGGGGAATGGATCTCCAACTTCCATCGTTACCGACTCTGTGCTCATATGGCATTGTTTTATAGTACAGCAATACTTGTTTTCTATGTACTGTAGTTAGATGTTTTCTATGTAGTACAGCACATAGTTGTTTTCTATGTACTGTAGTACTGTACATAGTTGTTTTCTATGTAGTACAGCACAGACTAGTCCTGTACTGCCCTACAAAGCCAAAGTGCAGTAACTATATTTTTGGAGACATTGAGGTCAAATCATCCTTCATGATCTTGTGGATGAACAATTACTGGTACCTCCTGAACAGATAAACAATTAGTGCGATGTCACTATATACTATACTATACCTGTCACTTGTATACCTATAGTTCACTGGCATTTGTGTCAGTTTGATTCTTTGCGTAGTTACTGCACTTTTGGCTTTATAGGGCAGAGTACATGTTATTTTTGTTTTTTTTTGTTTTTTATTGTACATAATTGTTTTCTCCCTGCACTTTGTAAGTCACGCTGGCCGAGAGCATGATCTGCTAAATGCCTAAGTAGTCAATTATATATTCTTCATGTTGTGTCAACTCTCGCTCCTATAGGCTGGATGAGGAGCTGAAGGAATCAGCGGAGACCTCAAAGTAAGAGTCCACTTTTTCTAGCCCTTCATTACTTCTGTATCTGGACTCCTGGAGACAACCTCCCCCTCCCTGCCCCAGTTTAATTCCTGTCCAGAGCTTCCATTTATCACCTACTGTAGCCCACTTTAAGATCACAGGGTTATTCTGTTGGATGGAGGCCAGCCGGATTTGGCTGCGTTGCCGTTACAGAGACAGGAGAGATAGCGTCTCTATTCTGGGGGGTGAACATTTTATTTGGTGAACATATCTACAAGCTTGCAACACGTCGCAGCCTTGTAGATATTATATATAAGATATTTAGACCTTGTTCAGACTGGTAGCCCAAATTCAGTCATCTGATTTCCTTTACAGATTGGAGTCGGATTGGTTTTATGCAGTCTGATTTATCTGAACAAGAAATGTGATTTAAATCTGATTAGCAAAAATCGGTTTAAAACTTTCCATATGTTTTCTTTTTTTAGGCCAAAAATCTGATTTGGGGTGCCAGTGTAAATGTAACATTTAATAGTGTAGAGAGAAAACAGAAGGGAACCTATTATAGAACCCTGAGGAACTATACGTATATAGAGGGTTTGGGGTGGTTAAAGGTGACCACGCACTGTACAATATCGGCCATCTTAGCGTCGTCTCAGACAACATTTCCACATCATTCAGACTGACGGGGTCAAGGGTACCGTTATAGCCTAGGCTACGATGGATGCGAGAGTGTTAAATAACCAACGCAACGTGTAAAAATAATAATACTTGTTTTTAACATGAAACATTTCATGCTAGAATGTGATAATATATGTTGTTTTAGTGGGCTAACATATTGTTATCTTTTGAAGATTTGACATGTTTCACGGTCAGAATCATGCAGTGTGGAATCATCGTAACATCTTAAATTCTTCTCTCACATTATATTTCATTAAAACCAAGTAACTACTCATTGCTAGGTGATGTTCTGGTGATAATATTACACTAAGATAAATATTTGTACCCTACAATTATTATCTTATATAAATCTTCATTGCTACTAGGGATGAAGATTTATACAGATGACATACTTCATCTTGTGTTGTTCGCTGCATATTTCTCTGCTTGTTTACATGCTCTGTTTGGTCAGATTATTCAGAATTGGTCGATCCCAAACTCTTCAAAAGTGAGTCATAATTTAACTGTCAGAATTCAATTGCAATGTAGTTTCAAGCTTCCAATTGAAAGTTTTGACAGATTTCTGGCTTGAATCTTACATGTGGCATGGCTTAAAATTCCTCTTTAGAAATATAATCACGTCTTTGTAGCTTGCTTCTGTAAATAGCCATTTGAAAGTATGTAGCAAAGTGGCATTACAGTGCTTGCTTAAAGTAAACTAACTTTTGACACTGTACACTAAATGGGCTCTTGAATCAATTGTCACTTGGTCAGTGGCAAAAATAAAGGTGTTTTCTAAGTTGGGTGAACTATGGAACTATTAAAGTTACTGTATCTCAGTCTAACTAATAGATTCTTCACTGACACCAACCCCCATCTTTGTTTTAAAGAATCAATAGTTTCCTGCTGGGACCAGAGCCAACAGCGGGCAAAAAGTACGTATTTTGACACACACACACACACACACACACACACACACACACACACACACACACACACACACACACACACACACACACACACACGGAAGAGAAATGGCTTTATCGTCCTAGCCTGTCATCCATATAATTTATAAACACCCCTTTTAATGTCTGTTTTGTTCTCTCGTCTTCCCTACAGACCAGACCAAGCCAGCGCCAGCAGCTCTTGAAGACCTAAAAGCAGTGGTGGAAGAAGTACTCTGATTTCTTTTACTTAGGTAAAACTAGCAATACCACCATGTAGAAATACTCTGTTACACGTAAACGTCCTGCATTTAAACTTTAACTTGAGTAAAATTTCAAAAGTGTTGGCAATCAAAATATACCAAATTCCAAATTTGTCAGTGTTTCAAAATGGCAGATCTACAAGCTCACAACGCTTAGAGTCGCTTGTAGATCAGCTATTTTTGAAAAGACATAAAATGGTGTATAAAATAGGGCTATATTGGTAAATGTAATAATAAAGTCTACGAAGTAACTTGTAACTACATTTTTCGAATACTTGTAGTGGGGATAAATACTGAAGTAAAGTAAAAGTACCTCAACATTGTACTTAAGAGTAAATGTCTACCACTGCCTAAAATAGTATAAATGTATGGTTCATCTCAATGCTCAACCTTGTTTCAGTACTTCATTGTTTTGTTTTTTGATGGGGATGGAAAGCTACTGTTAATGTTTCTTACTGTTTTTGCTGATGAGACACAGCCTGCGTAATTAGCACTAATAATTAGTTAGTTCTTATACCAGTGGTTCCCGACGCAAATAATTGGTAGAACAATAACATTGTAATGAAAATATACATATAGCATAAAAATAATGTTTAAAATAGTGATACCAATACATATAGGAAGTAGGAAAGTATACGTTCTTAGTTCCATTGCCGGAACACAATCGATTGTTTGATTGATTAAAATAAGCATGCTCTTTAAACGAACGGGTTAAGTGGTCAGATCATGGGTTGGCCGCGAACACTTTCCAGAAAAGGTTGGTTAAACCACTGGCTTAATTAGTATTAAGAATGAACTCTGATACTGTATGAATACTGCAGAGTCTGCTAACTCCAATCTATCAGATCTTATTTAGGTGAAGGTTAGTCTGAACTGAAGCTTGTCCACACATCTACTATGTCTCATCCTTTTTACTATAGAAATACGACACTCATGATTATCAAATTTTACTTAACGATGTCACTCAAATAATATTATTTAATTGTGTTTCTTCTGTCATTGAACACTGGAACATTATGAATACCAATTACAATTCTGTTTGGCTTTTAGGCTTCGTAAATAAAAGGTGCACAGGGCAGAGAATTATGACAAATAACTTACATAATTGAATAACTAACTAAAAATATATATAAATGAATAGTGGAAATGGCAATCTACGCGTTTTGAGCTTGCAGATCTGCTACTTCCACTATTTTTTTAATTGTTTGAGAATATATCAACGTCTTTCAACGTGGAAATGATTATGACGATTATGCAAAAAATAATTGCGATTATGTAACAGCCCTAGCCGTGGAGTACGGTACTGTATGCAAGTACATGCTTTCTACAAGCTCACGGGTTGTGAGCTTGTAGATCCTGTGCGTGACCCCTGTGCACAACCAAACATAACAGGCCCTTTAGAATCCAACGTATAGTATTGTATTTGTATGCATGAGTAGCGGTGCAAGCAGTAATATCACTCTAGTCTAGATACTGTACTGTAGGCAGCATTTGCGGTATTTCAAATGAAGCAGCTGTTGTACTGTATGATAAATCAGCAATGAAGTCAGAGATGATATAGCTCCAGTACTGGCATGGAAAAGCTGACCCTGAGACGATGCACCAGCTGCTGTTTCTTCAATCCCATCTCATCATTTGTAAAACTTGTTTTGAAGCATGAACACAGATCTACATGAACATTTTCCACATTGATTGAGTCAGTCTGAAACCAAGGTGGAATAGGTCATCACATATTATTACTGTTGTGCTCGAACGTTTGTGAACCTTTCAGAATGTTTCTTAATTTCTGTATAAATATGACCCAAAACATCAGAAGTCCTAAAAGTAGATAATAGAGATTTATTGAGTGAAATTATCCAATATTTAATTAATCTTATGTGAGGGGCAAATGTATGCAAACCTCTAGGATTAGCAGTTCATTTGAATTAAAGTGTTTTCAGTCTCATACATAAACAACCCAGGTGGTTAGACCAATAAGAGACTATACAGACAAATGAATGAGCTCAAATTTCAGAACTGATCGACCGTAAATGTTTAGTTGGGTCACACCCAGTGGTGGTAGAAGTGCTCACACAGTGTGAGCTTGTAGATCGGCTAATTTCAAATATAGCTCAAGTATATACAGGGCTACTAAAGTGGTTTATGTATATTTTGTAATAATAATAATCATAATCTACAAAGTAAATAGTAACTAAAGTAGTGAAATAGAAGTAAATATTGAAAATACTCCAGTAAACAAAAGAAATACCTCATAATTTGAAATGAAGTATAATGCTTGGGTAAATGCACTTTAGTTACTTTCTACCACTGGTCACACACAAATGAATGATTTGCACACTTTTGCCCCTCACATATCACATACGTTGCATACTTTATTCAATAAATAAACGACCAAGTATAATATATTTGTCTCATTTGTTCAATTAGTTTTTACTACTATCAACGCAGAACGTTTTAAGGGATTCACACATCTTTACGCACTACTGTACAGTATATGAGGGCTTGTTCTGTCAGATGCCTGTTCTGTACATGAAATACTGTGTGTGTGTGTGTGTGTGTGTGTGTGTGTGTGTGTGTGTGTGTGTGTGTGTGTGTGTGTGTGTGTGTGTGTGTGTGTGTGTACAGTATGTACAGTATGTGCATGCATGTGTGTTGTGTTATGTATGTGGTTTTGTCAGCCAGACTAGACTTCCAACTCCTCAGCTTCCCCTTGTGGGGGCTTCTCTGTAAAGCACAATGTCTACTGTATTATCTGTGCCTGTATTTGTGTATTTGTGTGTGTGTGTGTGTGTGTGTGTGTGTGTGTGTGTGTGTGTGTGTGTGTGCGTGTGTGTGTGTGCGTGTGTGTGTGTGTGTGTGTGTGTGTGTGTGCGTGTGTGCGTGTGTGTGTGTGCGTGTGTGCGTGTGTGCGTGCGTGCGTGCGTTTGTGTGTTTGTGCACATATTTCCCCTCAGAAAATGAATGGTCTTCTACAGAATTATAAGAACTGTCTACTACTGTGTATAGATGTGGAATGGAATTATGGTTCACTATCAAAGAAATAAATAACATTTCAGCTTTGAATATGGCTTTGTTTCAATCTTAACACATTTAATCTACTGGTAAACGAGGAGTGGCTCTGTTGTTTCTTGTAAAGTCATGGACTCACTATTCCAGTAGAACAATGTTATTACAATTTTATTTTGATAGAAGAAGCACATTCTCAAATGACATTACATCTCAAATCCATTTCAAATCTAAGGGGTTTCAAATGCCAACAAAAACTAATTGACATGGTTTTATAGAAAAGCCAGGCAATTTAAAGTGCAACTTCAACACCACAACAATATAAGATGCATAATATAACATAGGGGTTAGGCAAATGACAGGCAGAGAATTTTGGAAATGGTGGAAATGACAATTGTTGACAATTGTTTTTTTGTGTTAAGCCATGATGTTTAAGATTATATCAAAATGGAGACTTTCTCCAACATATCCAGTTTTTGTCAATGAATAATTTTAGTAAAATTCAGCTCATTATAAATAGCTTCTCATGTCACGTTTGATTCACCTCAAATTCAGTGGAGGATAAATAATCATGGAGGCCTCGAGGCAAGGCACAGAGCGAGAGATAAGAAATAGCACAGAGGAGGGATTGTGTGTGTGTGTGTGTGTGTGTGAGAGAGAGAAACAGAAATAGACAAGAGAAAACAGAAAGATAAACCTCACTTAAAAGGATTGTCACGCTTCACCGGAACGTATAGCTCTCGTCGTCGTACTCCAGCTCATCCTCGTTCTCCTCCTGTCCGTAACGAAACTTCCTGTACACAGTGCCGTCCTGGCCCATGTAAACAATGTCCTCATCTTCGTCGTCATCATCATCCTCAACCTTCCCCTTGCCCGCACGCTTTTCGGCGAGGTCAACTAACTGTGACTCCCGGTAGTGGCTGCTGCTGCCGGACGCACGTCCCCCGTGCGAGGACGAAGAGGAGGTGTAGCCACCGTGTCTGTCGCTGCCTCCGAACCTCCCGCCCGAGCCCAGCTTCTCGTAGCCGCGGGGTGTGATGTCTGGGGGCTCTCTCTTGGAGCGCGAGCGCTTGATGAAGACGACTACGGCCCCCAGACCCAGCACCAGCAGGATGGCACTGATGATGAAGATGGCCAGGTTACCCCTCGGTATCTCTTCCTCATTCATGAAAGCAAAGTTGGTGCTGAGGATGCACTCGCCTGGGGGATCAGAGATATAGACGTTTAGGCATTTAGCAAACGCTCTTAATCCAGAGCAATTTACAGTAAGCAACAACAACACATGGTAATACATCAAATACATAACAAAATAGTCATCAAGAATCATAACTAAGCTAAGAACCTAACATCCGTAGAATATCCACACAATGAAACTATAACTAGGCCTATTCATGGGGCGGCTGTGGCTCAGGAGGTAGAGCAGGTCATCCAATGATCTGGTCGGCGGTTCGAATCCCGGCTCCTCCGGTCCACATGTCGGAGGGCAAGACACTAAACCCCACATTAACTCCAATGAGTCGGTCAGTGCCTCACATGGTAGCTTGCCACTATTGGTGTGTGAATGTGGGAAGTGAGGACGCTGGTGTCGACTGTTCGCCGATTCGCCAATGTATGAATGCATTGAGATCTAAGGGTGGCAGCGGGGGCAGTGTCTTGAGTGTACAGGGTTTGATGAGGTCTGGCCATATATGGCCAGATCAACATAATGGAATGTCTGGGTCAACAGGTAAACTCCATATATGAAGATCTAAGGGTGGCAGCGGGAGCAGTGACTTGAGTGTACAGGGATTGATGAGGGCCCAGGTAGGGCCGGGCTTTCATTTTCGGGCCTGTTGAATGGACAGGTATCTGTCAAAAGGGAGACATCAGAGAGGAAGGACGGGTGGGGAAGGATCAACATATGGAATGTCAGAACAGGTCAGCTCCATAGCGAGATCTAAGGGTTTGAGGTCAGATGTAGAGTTGCTGGCTGGCTCCAAATATACAGATCTAGGTGATAATCCAGTCTTCTCCATGTATGGCTATCCAGGGTTTGATGAGGTCAGTGTCGTGATCTTGTATGGAGAAGGCCATATATGGAGACGTGATGTTACGAGGCGTGATGTCACGAGGCGATGAGGTCAGTGTCGTGATCTTCATATATGGAGACGTGATGTCACGAGGCTTGATGGACTGATAGCCATGGATGGACATATTTTGCAAGTATTCATCGTAACCTGCGGCCTACAGTCGCAATAAAATATTTTTTGTTTTAAATCATGGCCCCTAGATTGTAAAAGTCCATTAGACTGACTGTGACTGCAATGCAAATAGGTTGAAAGCGGTTACTTCTCTTCTGCTTCATCAGAAAGGATGATGAAAACAAAGGAAATGCCAGTGATGTAAAACATTGGCAATTGCAGACCATGACTCAAGTGCTTAGTAAAAAAAAAAAGAAAAAAGAAGAAGAAAGACTCAGTGGCTTAGTATTGAGGTGTGTGAGCATACCCCTGGTCTCAGTACAATTACAGCAGTCTTGTTGCTGTGCTGCATCCTCAGCATAAGACACAATCCTCTGCGCGGCTCCCTCCTCCTCCTCCCCCTCTTCCGCCGGGCCCTGGTGGTGGAGGCAGCACTGCAGACAGCGCCCCCCAGCTGCCAGGATGGCCTGGGCAGGACACATGGTGCAGTTAGCGGGGCCAGCTCCTCGACACTCCAGGCAGGAACCGTCACAGTCCTCACAGGCGTGTCCCGCACCCTGGTGAAGGGAAGGAGAACAGGCTGAGTCACTAAGTATGACTAAGTACGTAGTTGGAGTGGCTTATTGTCGGTATCAGGCGGGAACGTGTTTGGCTCCCCTTTTCAATGTGCTAGACCCCTGTGGAGATGGATTGCTGAGGTGGAGCGCAACACCTACCATCAGCTACCAATACTTAGCGGCGTACTGCACACTTACCCATGCTATGCTACTCACACGCTGAGTTGGCGCCGCCCACGGTCGAACCCTGTGAGTAGTGCTCTACCGACTGAGCTACCAGACACAGTCACTAACTGACAGAGCTGGACAGAATAATGCTGCAGTGGGCTGTATGTTTGCAACACTACAAAGAATGTATGTAATTTACACTCAATACCTCTGCATGTAGGCTACAGTATTCTGATGATATTCTGCGATAACGGCTTGAGCTTTTCTTCTGTGATGTTACGATGTCATTGCCGAATATGGCCATGAGCAACAGAATAGCTGTTGTCCCAGTTTTCCCGAAGGTGGCATGCCGTATATGCTTCTGGATCCAGTTCAGTTTCCCATATAGCTCCACATGACTGGCACTGGTTTAAATCTGACACTGTGCCACTGCCAACCAAGGTCAAAGTCTATATGGGGCCTTTTTTGTGGGTGGAAAACTAGCCCCAAGCCCCAGCCAGCAAGATCCAACATCAATAGCTTATTCATTTGAGAGAATTATTATGTCTGCCTAGAACATGCCCAGAAATGCCCCCCAAAAAGCTTATAGATCTGCTATTTTCACTATTTGTCCTATGAAGAAGTAGTCCTTAAGTGGTTAAGAAAATGTCACACATACACATGTGTGTGCGCGCGCGCGCGCGCACACACACACACACACACACACACACACACACACACACACACACACACACACACACACACACACACACACACACACAGTCAGTCACACACACACACTCACACTTTTTTATTTTTATGGAACTAAGAACATCATTACTGTGTTGTAGTTACCTTTGTCACAGGATACTGGCCTACATCGCACATGGACTCACACATGCCGTCTGAGAGTGTGTATCCCATGTGGCAGGAGTCACAACCTGGGGAGGCTGTTCATGCATAGAAACAACACAATTAGTTCATTAGATTGGTTGAACTGTACACACACACACACACACACACACACACACACACGCACGCACACACACACACACACACGTGCATGTGTGAGTGAGTGGGTGTTTTGGGGATAATACATCATTACCTAGTCAATTATATGACGCTATAAGTACCGGTATTACATCAGCTTTATATCTGCAGCCTTTGACTAAGCATGCAAACTCAATATTTGGGCAACTTGGACAGGTGTTTGCCAGCAAATAACACAACACGACTAATGCGAGTGTTTCCATGCTTGTGCATTTGTAACTGACGTAGGCTACATTATGTGAGCAATCGTTCTCAAAGGGTTCCCAGGTGTCCTTAAGGGGGTTCCAGGGGTCCCGAGCCAAATGGATCCTTACAGTTCTGTAACCCTGACAGTGTACCAATGGAACCAATGGATCCCTTTGAACACTCAGAGTTATGGGGGTTTGTGGCCCTGATGCATACCACTTTTGTATGCATCAGGGCATGATATTAAAACGTTTGAGAACCATTCGTCTACTGCTCTACTACATCATATCGGCAGTGCATACTGCATCAAGCTACCGCGGAGAAGACCTCGGCACCTTGGCATGTTTTGCAGCCGGCGTTGCAGGCCTCGCAGGTCCTGTGCCCGGTGTCGCGGTAGTATCCCAGCGGGCAGGTGGGCAGGCAGCGGCCCAGTCTCCTCAAGTAGAAGAGTCCCAGGACACAGTTCAGGCAGCTGTCCTCCGTGCCTCCGTTGCACTCACTGCAGCTGGGGTCACACCGCTCGCACGTCCACGAGGCCGTGTTCCCATAGTGACTGGTGGGGAACCAATGAACAGCCGTCAGGGAAGTGTTTTCGTGAGAAGCAGGTGTAAAGTTCGCTTGACGCGATAGATGTGTATATGGGCCTGATTCATACTGGGTTGCTCGTTTAATCACGAGACAACCTTACTGTTACGTCACAGATTTAGGGGTTTAAAGAAGTGGGTGGAATTCAATAATCTTTTGTTTTCAGAAAGGTTTTATACTTTACAAAAGATTGTAAAGTATAAAATCAGGCTTTTATTCGTAAGTGCTGTTTGAATAAATTGTGTCTTCTAGTAGTGTCTCGAAGTTATGGAGAGTGACACATGTTGACAAATTGGTTTCATTGGCATTCATTATCCGTTACGTAATCTCTCTGGGGTATTTAACGGCAAATTAATTTAACTCTAGCACCACAGCACAAATAAAATCAAGTCTAATTAGCATCTTACAGGCCATATAAAGGACTATTTAAATGTCAAATACGGTGCAGTGTCTTTGCATAATATTGTGTTGAAGTATACCATTCCCACTATTGTTAATTGCTGGAGGAAATTCTGAACAAAAGAACACCAAATTAAATCCAGGGTAGAACAGTATATTTTGGTTATATATTTATTTCAGTCATCATCATCATCCTTGGCTTTGAACCAATTCATCGTTGGACATACAAGGTTTCCACCCGACGGCGACAATATCAAACTGGAGCTCCTTGATTGAGGATCACGGCAATGCTTTATGTAATGGTATGAATGAATGAACAGAACAGTTACCTGGGTTGACAGATGTCCACACACTCTTTGCCCTCCCTGAACAGGTGCTCCTTACAGGTGAGACATTCATGGGTGTGTTTGCCCATGCAGGACAGACAGGATGGGTGGCACGGTTCACACCGCTGCCCTGCCTCGTCCTGGTAATAGCCTGCAGGGCAGTCATCCATGCAAGTTCCATCTGTAGGGAGCAAAAAATACATAGTGGAATTGGAAATGCATACAAATCATTCACAAAAGCAAACAACTCATGAATAATATTGCCCTCGAAGCGGAATGAACAATGGCTTTGTTCAGACGGCATGCAAATCTGAGTCGTTTCCACACGGTTGTTTTGCTAGAGATCTGATTGGATTTATGATGTATTTCAGACATCGTCCACCTGTCTGCATTGGTTGCTGTGGTGTCAACGAAATGACATCGGCAACGAAAGATATATTGAAAGTACTGATAAATGGGTTTATCCCCTGTCAGCGGGGAGTGTTGGCGGGAGGACTGAGGAGAAGGATGAAGGCTCTATGTCCTCCCAGTGGGGACTCCTCACTGGCAGGTGAGTCAGTAGGATGCAACAGCAGTGACAACACAGAAATGTGTGTGTGCGCGTGCGTGTGTGACTGACCAATAGCGACATACTATAGTTAGTATAGTATGTCAAATAGCATGATTTTCTCTTTCTTTTGTCGAAAACCATGAAAAACGAATTATGAAAATCATTCTCATTCTCATTTTTGAAACATGATACTGACATGATACTCACATGATGATACTGACCATGATGCAGGACATTCATTCTACTTAGTCTATGTTGAAGAAACATGACTGAATTATAGGTGTCATTTGGTAAAGGCCAATAAAGAACCAAGAATCAACTTACTGAGCAGTAAATGTTTCTGGTTGCAGCTCAAGCAGTGTATCTTGCCCGGCCCGGAGCATTGGTGGCAGTATTTGTGACACGGCTGGCATTCAGCGTCCAGCTCAGCGTAGTGGTGAGACGGGCACTTGTTGACCAGAGGTCTGCAGTGACCGTGGCCGTCCAGCGCCTGAGTTTCCCTGCAGCTGGTGCATGAAGCTGCCAGTGGCCCCGAGCAGGTGAGGCAGGATGCATCACATTCTGAAAATACATAAACCCCTGCTTTCACAGCAATGTCACGGAAATATACAATGCGTCATGCGTCATTATTCATAGAATAATCACTTTAGCATACAGTACAACAGACTCTATGCCTTTCCACGGCAAGGGAGACGCGTTCAGTACATCTGTTCTAGTACCTCGCAAGGCATAGATGCAGGGTTCAATGCGAGGGCATTTTCTTAACCACCTAAGCCCCTACGGTATTACTGAAAATAACTCACGTGTCACATATTTGTTTATACAAAAAATAGGGACGACAGGGATAATGTAGTTAACGTATATACACAACGCTTCACGGCTGAATGTTCGCCCCAGTATAGGCATACCTTAAAATGTCCAATTGATAAATGGAATTCTCCATCAATCAGTAATGAGGCAATTCTGACAACGGGTACAGGGATCAGACCATAGACTCTAACTGTAAAATAATAAACAATAGATATCAGGCCTCGCTGGCTGAGTACTAGAAGTGATGGTAAAATATAAAGGTTAGATATAAACAACCATAATAACAATATAGTAGAATGTATAATTCTTCTACAATTTCCTCCTCACTACACTTTAAAAACCATTAAACAAATAACAATATACCATCCAATGTAAAACGTAAAACCATTAAACATGCTACATACACTATGTCGTCCAATGTAAAGACCATAAAACAATGCCATATGCCACACTATGCCGTCCAACGTAAGAAGGGCCTGACATCCCTGAGACAGTCCGGTTTGATGAAACACTATACACAATAAAGATGCATTAAAGGTAGTATGTAGAATGAAGCGCACATGTGCTTATCATCAGGTGATTACCTTTACACTCTCCAGTCCTGCCATCCCTATACGTGTGGGAGGGGCAGTCTTGTAAACACGCCCCGTTGTGCAGAGTGGCGTGGGGGTCGGAGCAGGAGTCGCAGTCATCGTAGTCGGGTCCGTCACACAGTGTACAGTCGTTGTGACACGCCAGGCACATGCCCTGGTCCGTGTCCGCGAAGAAGCTCTCGGGACAGTCCAGCACGCAGAGACCCTCGTGGACGAAATGGTACTCTTCACACGCTGGAAGCGTTATTTAGTATTATGGCCAAATACAACGGATACATTGGGAAACATAAAGGGGATGCAAAAGGGAGAAAGAAAGATCCTGGCGTCATAAAAACATTCTTTAATATACTGTATATTGTAGTGTGTATATGTAAATAAATTGATCAAAGTAGCCGCACACTCATAGTTTGCTTGCAGTGCCCAAAAGACAATAAGAGGTTCAAATGACTGAGGTTGCTATACAACGAAAGAAAATATAAAAAGCTTAGTCCATTTTTCAAAGATGTTTGACCGAAGCAACACAAACCAGGTCAAGATGAAACTACTGGACATGATTAGGAACAGAACAAATAGTTCGAGATAGTGAAAGTTTAGAGACCAATACCAAGTCTTGCACGTCATTTCTTAAGTGATAACATGTCGTCTGACCTGTGCACTGTCCGAGGTCGTTGCACTGCTGGCAGGCTGCGGGGCAGTGCTGGCACTCTCTGTCCCTCAGCGTGTGACCTGCAGGACAGTCGTCCACACACTGGTGCTTGTGCAGCAGCAGAGGTTCCTCACAGCTCAGGCAATAGGTGGCGTTATTCTCACAGGACGCACAGCCTGAGGCACAGCTACGACACACCTGACCTACAGGATACCCCCTACACAAGCAACAAAATACACATAATACTGTAGCAGATATCCATGCTATTTTCTCAACGTTTTGAAAAAATCGAGAGCTGTGATTTGCGGGCCGTGAGGGCCCCCAAATACTGTAACTGGAAAAGCATCGGCTATTCAGTGTTGGCTATTAAAAAATAGCAGATAAGCTCACAGCGTGTCACTTCGTGCCACTTCATGCTATTTTGGAAAAGCTGGGGGTCCCTGGCACAAAACATTTTCAGATGGAATGACAAATACCGTACATATAATTTTGGGGGTCCTTGGTTTGTTTGAGAACTACTGATTTAGAAGGCATTTGTAGAATCGGCCTCAGGTCTAAATGGGTTAAAACCTTGATTTTTTTCCCTTTCATATCCAATAAATAAGAAGAACGTAATGTATACGACGTTGGTTCCATTGATCCAAGTCCGAACACAATCGATGTATTGATTGATTGAAACAAGCATGCTCTGAAAATGTAACGCAAAACGCTTTTAAAAGGTTGAGGAAATCAGCTAAAAAAAAGTACCTTATACATTGATGGACACACTGTCCGTCTTGCAGGAATAACGGAGCTCTCCGAATAGACTGACAGCGGGTGCAGCGCTGGGCATCCGCACACTGAGAACAGCCCTGTGGGCAGGACTCACATACGGCCGTCAGACGACTGGCAAATGAGCCTGTTGGACACTTTGTTACACACATCTGCTGCTCAGTCAGGAACCGTCCTGGGGGACACAGACAGGTAGCAATGATCATTATAAAACACCCAGATGTACAGCATAATGGGCAGCCATGGCTGAATGGGTAGAGACTAGGCCCCACCTGGGAAACAGAAGGTCCCAGAAGGTCAGAGATGTGTTGAGGTGTTACATGAGCAAGACACTTAACCCCTAACTACTAACTACTATCCCAAATTATTGTCTTAAGAATGCGACAAAAAGAAAGAAAGAAAAAGGCATTCATTCAAGTCAGGAAAAAAATGCCATTTTGGGGAACTATCCTTTTAAGAGCTCAATATGTATATGACACCTGAGCAGCAATTATCCAATCAATACGGTTATTATTATCATAGGCCTACATTAGAATGTGTTTTCATATTCCATGTGTTTTATTGTGTGAAGCACAATCCGGTGGTTATGAAAGACCTGAATACTACTTTACATCATGTATGTAAAGTAGTAAAGAATGACCCACGGCCACTGTATACTGCATGCAGTAAAGGCCCACCCTACACTGTATGCTGTGCAGATAGATGGTATATTTCTGAGAAATTCTATGAAGTCAAATAAAACAAAGTTATCAGGTGAGGGGTAGACAGACCTCTGACGCAGGCCTTACACTGGTTCTTCTCCTTCCCAGAACACGACTCACAGGATGGGTGGCATTCCTCACACTCCCCATCAACTGCAATGCAAAACGCAACAGCAAAAATGAAGACTATGGTTAGATTTGATGGGGGGTCTGAATGTCTCAAGGTGTCACAGTCACAGACTTTTGTCATTCATTGTACAGTCTAGGTCTTGTATTTCTATGTATTGTTCCCTGGTCTAGTTGTCATGGTTCTATCAATGCTTGTTTGCTCCAGCTGTGTCTCATTTTGTAATCAACCCTCATGTGTATATCAGTCTTGTTCCCCAGTCAGTCCTTGTTGAGTCATTATATCCTGTCACCTGTTTGAGTCTGTTTGAAGTTGTTCTTGTTCACCTGTTTTCTGTATTAAAACACCAATTCATGGTTTTGAACACTACCATGCCTGGCTGTCCTGCGTTTGGGTTCTTACCTCACCTACACGTGACAAAAGGGAAGACTAGGGAGACCACACCCAACCACTGCAGATGTGCAAGGTACAGTATATTTATTGTATTAACAATGTTAACCTACTCTCATATTGGTTAAAGTTTATTGGTTAATGTTTTATTCATTCATTACAATTATTTCCGGATTGCAGCTTGAATCTCTATCCAGCTAATTATTCCATCTCTGACGAGCGAAAGGGAGCAAGCAAAAGGCACAGTGAGCATATCCAATTGATTTTTTCCAGGTCTATATTTGGCTGATGTTACATCGTCTCCCTCTGCTTTGAGGATGCCAGTTGGTACAGTACTGTATGTAGTTCAGGTAACTTGGCAAATCAGACCAATTACCCAGGAGGATTTATTTTTCTGTGCCTGTGACACTCTGACAGTATCCCAAATCCCTGTTTCATTATGTATAGGCAGAGGTGTGGATTAGTGAAATGCTGAAGTGTTATTTGTCAAATTGTCTCTGCATCTGAAGAGTCATTTCAGAACAAGACTAGACAGTGGCATAAAGGTGTCCCTTTAAGCCCTATTTAAAAACCAGCTAAAATAGCTAATCTACAAGCTCACAGCGCACAGTAGCGCGGTGCAGAGCTCATTGATCAACCTTTTTTAGTGCTTAAAAAAAGCTAAATAAAACAATTTCACATTTTTGAAAATGCTCGTCTATTCATGAGTTTCAAATGTAGTCCTACACCTGCCATGTTGGGGACCAACAGGTGGTGCAAACAAATGAATTAGTTCTACGCCAATCAGACAGGTCGGGTGACAATGTCCATCCCCCTTGCCGCTGCTCACCACTGCGAACGGTCTTAATGGGACAGACGTCCTCGTCCTGGACGGGGACACACGCCCCGTCGTCCAGCTGCTTCCCCTCGCCACAGGTGACACAGTCCTCGGCCTCCGGCCCGTCGCACGTCGCACAGTCCGAGTGACACTCCTCACATTCCTGGGAGTCTTCGTCGCCATAGAAAGCCAGCGGACACTCGGTGACACACTTACCCTCTGGAACAAAGAGCATGCATGTTTTGCAGTCTGAGAACGACGTGTCGTTCACTATGAACATACAAATACACAGACTGCAAAAGCATGCCTGTGCTTCCTCAAGCCTCAACATAATATACCAGCAAAGACATGGGCATCGGCTCACATTATTTTAAATTTAAGTACCACAATGTGAAAACACCGTGTTGCAATTAATGGTCATGTGTCCAGAATTTACTTGAGTAAGTATTAAAATAATATTGCCATCACAGTACCATGGTTCCCATGATGCAGAATTACAATCCGAAATGGAGTTGCGAAATGTCGCAACTCCATTTCGGATTGTAATTAGTAATGTTTGTGTTCATCGCTGTAATGTTCCAGGTGGTAATGGTGGGGCTGATTTTAATTACTTTATGGGCTGCTGGGAAGCTTAACCTATAGGAATACATCGTAATAATTCAAGTACATTAACTTGACTATTGTAACCCAGGTTTATAATTGTATGTCTGTATTTGTATCTCTGTTTGTATGTATGGTCACGGTACCATCTGCATCAGTACACATGCATTTGTATGGTCACGGTACCATCTGCATCAGTACACATGCATTTGTATGGTCACGGTACCATCTGCATCAGTTCACAGCTCATCACACCGATCACTCAGTCACACCAGTTTGGAATCAGCAATCATCACCACACCCTAGTTGGCCTAGTATAAAGCACAGCACTTTTGTCTCAGTCAGTGAGGTGCACATCACTGACTGTGGCAGGTCTGTATCCCTTCTTCTAAAACAGTTTTACCATTTTACTCTTCATCATCAAACTTTATATTAACACTGATACTGATGATTGGTTTTAGACCTCCAAATACACACTGGTGAACCGAACTGATGAGCTGGATGAGCTGTAGAACTTGAACAAACTGTTTTGTTTGATTTGTTACTTTCATTTGATGGCAGTTTGAAAGTTAAAGGATTATTTGATTTGACATTTGTAAATGCTTGTTTGATTTGTATGCTTGTAGATCAGCTACTTTATTATTTATTATACTTTTTTATTATATATTATTATTATTATTAATTTGGCCTTTTTGTGTTCAGGCCAGGTTTTTCCTTTTATTCCATGAAACCCCATGAATGATGATGATGATGAACACAATGGCGAGCTAAGTCCCAGAACGAGAACCTGTTTTCTGTCCTACCTGGACGGTAGGACCTGATTCACTCAAACACACACTCTCTCTCCCCCCCCCCCCCCCCCATAACTAATACACTCTCAAACACTGCCTCACATTACCCCTCTGACCTTGAAATGACTGACTTTGGACAAACTATGAACTATGAACAAGTGACTGAGTCTACTTTTGGGTTGAATTACTCTGATTTATATCTGCATTGTTGTTTATTACTTGCGCAAGCAGAGCGTGCAAGTAATAATTTCGCCCAGTCTCTTTCGCCGTGACAGCCAACCCGCCATTTGATGTTTATGCAAAAAAACATCAAATCTGTGCCTGTTTTGCTGGGACCAGATTACACAAATGACCATATTTCTTACATCATCATTGAGAGCTAGTCATACGTATACTAATCAGTAAAAATAAAATAGCAAATTGTGCCTAATCTGCTGGGACCAGAGTACGTGGTGTGTATATGTATGACTAGCTCTCAATGATGACGTAAGAAATATGGTCATTTGTGTAATCTGGTCCCAGCAAAACGGGCACAGATTTGATGTTTTTTTGCATAAACATAAAATGGCGGGTTGGCTGTCACGGTTTTTGGCGCAAAGTAACCACAGTATACCGCTAATCAACTTGCAACTACATACTCTATATAGTATACGTATGTCTTACGGCATCATTTAGAGCTACTCATATGTATACTATATACATAACGAGTCAAAATAAAATAGCAAATTGTGCCTGATCTGCTGGGACCAGAGTACGTGGTGTGTATTTGTATGACTAGCTCTAAATGATGTATGTATAACATATTTTAATTCAGTTTATATACCTTTTTTTTCATCACATATCAATGATTTATTTTTCTTTAAAAAACTAAAAAGGGATCCAGAATATATCTACATCGATAAAACTGTATTTCTTATAGATAGAAACTTGAACCATACTTAATAATACTAGGTGTTTATATGCATAAAGTAGATAGGTAGCAAATAGTTACATCTAATAATTATACATTTCAAACGTTCCTTCACAGAGATACTGAGATTTGACAGTTTAAAGCGGTCGAAAGTACTTGCGCGCTCTGCTTGCGCACTAGTTGGCCATTTATGGCCTACTAGTGTGCAACAAGCAAGTATGCACTCGACAGAGTGCAGTTCTAGTTTTATATTGTTTTCTTCAATAATAATATCTTAAGCATAATTTACAGTGTCTTGGGTTCTTTATGATTTCAATGTGAATTCCTTCCACCATACGCCTACTTCTGACCAGTACTACTACCCTGTAGCAGTACTGGTCCAACCATATCCTACTGCTGACTATGTTAACCCATTTAGGACAGGAAGTTAGGAACGCATCTGTGTCAAGTTTATTATCTTTGCCCATGAAGCTTTCAGAAGGTTCCCCTTCCATGACCATGACCATCACCATTCTATAATCTCAGAATTTTTTGACATCTGAAAGAAATTCTAAATGTGAATTTAAGCACATGCTAATTTAGCTGAATTTACTTCAGACATTCTAGTGTTAATTAACTAATTCAGCAGCAGTAACATTAGCGTTTTCTCTCAGTCAGTTGATTTTTCAGATCCATATTAGTGAAACGGCCTGGATGATTTTATTTTTCAAACACAGTTCTTATAATGAGGCGATCTAAAATCCATTACAATGCAAATAAAAAAAACATTGTGGACTTGTAGCGCCCTCTACTGATATTGACGTCAGACTTCGGTGCTATGGTGCTGACTATATGGTACTGACTATGTTAATGATAGCTGCGGACTATGTTAATGATGCTTACTATCAACTATGGTTAGATACCAACTATGTTAATGACTAAGTACATTTTTATACCAATACTTCTAAGTGAATGTCGGTTTTACTTATATAGCCAACTTGTATTGCTACATTGCAGTATTGAATATTGATATGACGTGACGTGACGTGAGTACTTTTTCCACCACTGTTTGCACTCACCTGATAAGAAGTGGTCAGACTCACACCAGTAGCACTCGTGTCCGTCACAGCTGACACAGTTGTCATCACATGGAACACAGGTCATGTCCTCCTCCACGCTATAAGTCTTAGCCGGGCAGTGCTTGTAGCAGCCATCCTGAAAGCTAATAGCAACAATCGTATGGTGTAACCATGCCGGAAATAGCCGATCTACAAGCACACAGCGAGTCGAGGCTGTGTTCGGACTCGACTCGGTCATTATAATTAACCCTAGTCCCATATTTGTAGTTAGTTTGCCTATACAGATTAAGTGTAAAATCACGGCAGGGTGAGCTTAAAGTGTGATGAAAGCAATACAGTTGCAGCAGAATGAAATTGGGTGCCAATGTGCAAGCATTGACAGTCAACAGTATGCTTGGGATAATAGGGAGTTCAATTCCTGGCCGAGTCATACCAAAGACTATACAAAGGTACCCATTGCCTCCCTGCTTGGCACTCAGCATCAAGGTTTAGATTGGGGTCAAGTCAGTTAAGACATTCTAGTGTCACATCCAGGAGGTGCACTTGTACATCAAGCTGTCTCACGCTACAGAAACAGGAGATGGGCTCCCAAGGCTACTTACTTACTTACTTGCACATTGGCACAGCTAATTCTAACACACGCCCATTATTAATTGTATTAGCCCCGGCTGCGTTACTGACATCGTGGCCCTTCTATAATTCTGTCACGTCCTTCCTAGGACGTACTGTACCACGCCTTGACCGCCGTCCCTACCTTTGCCCCTCTGTTGCCTCCCTTCCCCTGGCTGATTGTGAGACTGTGTCCACCTGCGCTTCTAAACTGAAGAGACTTTGGTTAATGAGCATGGAGGTATATTAGGGACTCTGTGTTATTGGTTAGGTTGCTCGATTATAACACTGTTTCCCAAGAGTGAGAGTTTGTTATATATGCCCTGGGAGGGTTTTCTGAGTTTAAATAAAAGTGCTTGAGTGCAAGTCGTTGTTGCCTGGGTTATTCTGCATACGGGTCCAAATACTGAGGTGTTCCTGACATGTACAAGAAAACAAACTACAAAATCGGCTTATGAGTTTCATGCCCCTGTGCATGAATCCCCTATACACACAAAGCAATCATTTTGTCACTGCAGTAACAACCATTCACCCAAAAATAGCGATAACAGCAGCTGCAGTGAACAGAGAGGGTCAAACAACGCAGGAAGGCAAGAGCACACGCGGGCAAAGTGAGGGCACACAGTCTTACTTGTAAAAGCCCTCCTTGCAGGACAGGCAGTGCCTGGGGTTATCTGTTGAACACAGACAGACAAACTCAGCGCTCCCCTCCAGGCAGAACCACCACTAGCAGCCCTTCAACACCACCCACTTCCCTCCACACACATTTGCAGAGGAGGTTTGGTCTAGAAGAGAGGCCTTGTTTTCAGGTGTGAAATAGTATTAATATTTAACTGTCTGTGACTTACACAGCACACATTTCCTGCAGCCTTCCTCACAGGCCATGCAGTCATCATACTCGGGGTCTTCCACTTCACCTGACAGGAGAGAGAGAGAGAGAATGTAAGAGTAGATAAGCTAGGACAGGAAAGGACAGTGTGCTGCTTTGAGAATATTATATCTAAAATTACACTTACTTAAAGCTCCAATCCATAACTTTGAATTTGTATGGTGACCTAAGTGTATGGTAAAGAAAGCTACTACTATAACTAGCACATACAGTGACTGGAGGTGGTCTCCCCACTCTACACTTCGAGACATTTCGTTTCCGTTTCCCTTTACCTCATGCGAGCGGTAGAGATTTGGTCTCCCAAGCATCAGACCTGGGTATGAATCCCGGGTAGGAGGACATTAAACTAAAAAAGTAAAACCTACATAGCTTCTCTGCACAACTGCATTCCCAGCTTCTCAAAGGGGGCATATTTTACCCATTCCCTGTACCAGTTCATTTTCCCATAGCTTTGTTTGATACTGTATGTGATTACTGTTCAAATATGCTGCCAAGCCAATTAAACAAAGCTATGAGGAAAAAGGAACCGTAACAGGAAATGGTGGGCATGCCACCTTCAGGAAAATGAGACTATAGTTGTGCAATGTGCACAGATCCTATTTATGCTCCGATGTGCGACAGTGTTGCGTGACAATAGCGTAACTATTGCCACAAGCTACTGTTATAGTCACATATAGCTTATACTGTATGTCGTCTATTTTCATTGCACGACGCCATCATGCAATGGAATGTGTAACCCATTAAAACCGTTAAAGCATATGTCATTTTAGATTTTAACGTTGGCTAATCAAAAATAGCCAACGAAAACACATTTTTGAAAAATATTGAATCATTTTAAATTACGAAAAAAAAGTTTGAGAACTACTGGTTTAGAAACCATTTGGCTTAACTGGTGTTATTCCTCACCTTCGCCACACTCCAGCTTGGTGCACGCTCCACTAGAGAGGTAGTAGGATGAGTTACAGCGGAGACAGCGCTCCAGGCCGGTGCACAGCGTGCACTGCTCCGAACACAGCTCGCAGGTCATCTCAGTGGTGTGGTAGAGTGCTTCAGGACAAGCATCTACGCACTGGCCTTTATACAGGTAACGCTCCATCCCAAACTTATCTGAGGCAGAAAGAATAATGTTGATGAAACCATTGTAGAGCTTGAACCATGCCATGGGGTCAGATGCCGATCCCGGTTTTGGAGGATCCCCAAAACACAGATTACTGTTGTTTTCACCGATTTATATTATGTCAGCAAATCTTTAGAATCAATTGCATTTGATTAGTTTAAGTAAGTAAGCCATGCTGAGCCGTGTGGCCCATAGGGCAGGAGCCTATCTCCTGTTTCCGTATGGTAATGCAGCTCGATGTACAAGTAGGCTGGACATGACGCTATTGTCACAACAGGGACTTACCCCCAATCCAATTGAGGCTGAGTGTCAGACAGGGAGGCATTAGGTCCCATTTTGGGACCCACTGCCTTCTTTGGTATGACCTTCTTTGACCGCCCAGTCCCAGGGTGAATAATCTTTAATTGATATGCAAACTAATATTATAATTCTAATATAATAGATAAGAAACACACAAAGTTAAACTTTTGTGTTTGTTGGGCTCCCCTGTGTATTTTCTATCCCCACAAATACGCAATTTTGAACAATCAGGCTTTCTCATCATATAGGGGCTTTTATGGAAATTGCTCTCAGGAACAGCTCATCTGATTTGTTCATACGCATGATGTCATATCATCCTACTTTGTATAATTCCGCCTCCTCTTCAGTCTTCAGTTCCAAATGAGCATTTCCACTTTGTTTACAATGTCCGCCATTATTGATTTTACAAGTTGGCATGGAATGGAAACATGCTGATTTTTGGGGGAGCATGAATAAGACAACCATTAAATGTCCACAGGCTAGGCTGCCACATGACGTAATGTCTGAAAGACAATTGGCAAGATATATCAGGCTGGCTCTAATCCAATGATGGATGCCATCTCTCTACCTCTACCTAAACTGTATAATCCCTATTGCTACTGTAGCCTACATTTCTGCTGTTCTTCCTGTCTCTCTCTCCAACATGCACCTGCACCCATTACTACAAGTCGGTGGTTTTTTTTTTTCAAGCACCCCCAGTTTGATACGCAACAAGAGCTGGCTGAAATAGCAGCCGGACCTAATTAGAACCATGAATAATTGAGTTGGGTTGTAAGCAGGTTCCACATACTGTACCCATGGTGTCTTTGTTAGTTTAGTTGTCATTTACACCAGAAATTATACTGTATATATGGATGCATTTGTTCCTGATTTTATATCACGCATGCATGCACGACTGCAAGCACGCACGCATGACTGCACGCACGCACGCACGCACGTACGTACGTACGCATGCACGCACACAGGACACTCCAAGGACACGGCAATATGTTTTATCCCTTTGACAGATACAATTATGTTTATGTATAGATCTTGTCAATAAAGATGTCAGTCAATCGATCCTTAGGCCACAGACCCCATATTGATATAATTATTTATCTCTGGGAGCCGAATCTACACTGTCATTGATTGATTGATTTAAGTATTTATTAACAGAATTTTCAGAATTACAGTACATTTCAAGCACAACTCAATACAAAAACTGTTAACTGTGAGTGGACGACCCAATAAAGCACTACACTTGTTTACAAGAGGGTCCTTATTCAAGTCATCATAACTCGTAATTAACATCATAATTTGTCAAGCCCTCTATGTTAATAATTGAACTCTGAGAGTGTACAAATGGAACCAAATGGACCCGTAAACACTCACAGAGTTACAGACTCCACAGCAAATTAATCGCATGCGCCTCACCAGTATCACAGCTGGTGCAGCTGGCAGCAGCTGCATCCACGCAGGTGGCACAGGTGTGGTCACACAGGTGGCACTGACCACCTGACGGGTACTTCCCCTTGGCACACTCTGCCACACAGCGACCCTCGTCTAGAGCCCTAGAGAGCACGGAGAAAAACTAATTATTTGTTCGTGTGGGGGTGAGGGGGCATTTTCAAGCCTTTACTTGATAGCGACAGTGGGAGAGAGAGACAGGAAACGGCAGGAGGGAGAGAAATATATATTACAAAATGTATGTTTCGGGTGAATTATAAAAAGATTGCCGGATGATTCGTTAGTCGTTTGCTAACTTCCGGTTCACGATCCTGGGGTCATTTTCGCCTTAAAATAAGCACCCGACCGTGACAAAAGGGAGAACGGGATGCGAAATAATTCTGGCATTAAGTGAGTTTAGTACAGTACTGGATGGTGAATTGAATGTATTTAGTTACTTTCCGCCACTGCCTCTGAGCCAGGCGTCACAAACCCAGGCCCAACTCACCGTGAAAGAGCACAGCTGACGCAGTCCTGGGCGTGTGGCCCTGTGCACTTTGCACACGTCTTATCACACTGATGGCATCTCCCACTGCCGTCCTGATACTCTCCTGATGCACGGGAACAATA
Organism: Protomyctophum parallelum; assembly: GCF_964188405.1. NCBI lineage: Eukaryota > Metazoa > Chordata > Actinopteri > Myctophiformes > Myctophidae > Protomyctophum > Protomyctophum parallelum. Next base: position 26,845,779 of record NC_139713.1, read on the forward strand.
CAGCAGCATGGTTTGAGCGCTAACTTAAAGCTGCAAGCCATCACTTTTACTAGTGACTAAAAGAGAGTATGTAAACCCATTAAAACGAGGAAAGCATGTGTGTTTTTAGAAAAGCCTTAGGACAGTTGTTTAGAACAGTGATTCTCAAAAATTGAAAAAAATATGAACTATTTCTTTTACACAATTTCTTTTATATTGATGTTATATTAATCAATTCAATCTGTTAGTGTTTTGGCCACAATGGGGCATTGCAATTGCAATTGCAATATCGTTACAGCCCACCAGTGGTTCCTAGACCACCCACAGGTTGAGAATCGCTGTATTTGGGGATTAACTATTAAGCCTACTAGTGGCAGCGTGCACAAGAAATATGGCGCTGAATGGTCCAGAGGTTTGCGAGATTAGCCATGGACAACTGACAAACGTGTATGCACGCGCACGCACACACACGCACGCACACACGCACGCACGCACACACACGCACACGCACACAGGGGTGAAACATAATCTTCCCCCTTGCCTTCAGTCTGGCAGAGATAAATATCAATAATATGGTCGCGCTAATCCCATCACAAACATCATCAATCTTTGTTTGTTTCTTTGTTTCTCCGATATACATTTCAATCCATATTCTAAACAGGAACAGCCGAACGTGTCTCTGTCGGGTTGTAACCTTGTATGTCCAAAACAGTTGCTTTTCAGGATTCAAATTCAAAAGTAGCAAAAGTAGCAAAGCGAGCTTGTGGATCTGCTACTTTTGATGCTTTTGTGTGACGCTGTAGTATGATCTAGTAATAAGTAGGGCATTCATTTATGAAACAAACACAAAAAGTTAAAAAAAAAAATTCTTTCAGGCTTTCTGCCTGACAGAGACAATATACTACTAAGCTACTTTTGTGTGACACTGTCATATAACTTAGTATAAAACAAGACGTCAATATTAGATACAAGGTTTCTACCCAACAGCGATGATGCACTGCACCACGTCGGAAACCGGAGCGTAAGTGTAGTTGTTGTGTTGTTAGGTGTTATCTGACCGTTTCCACACATAGTGGTGACCACACACACTCCCTCCTGGAGGGTGTGACCAGCAGAACAGCTGCTGCAGTTCCCTCTGCCCACTCCTACGCAGGTGACACAGCTGGTATCACATCTGAGGAGGAGAGCGCACACGCACACACACATGCACACACGCACGCCCGCACGAACGCACACACGCACGCGCGGACCACACACACACACACACGCACACGCACATGCACACACACAGACAGACGTGTATGTTTTAAATTGTACTACATACACATTTGTAACCCTATAAACCTAAATAATGTGTTAGAATCAGTTACGCGCCACTTTGACACGCTTTGAACTTGTAGATCGGACATTTTTGGTGTGCAATGCCAGCATACAACTAAGTCTAAATCAAGTATTACTCCATCCCTAAGCTATGCCTAAACCAAACTGCAGCTTTGTAAGCCTATCAATACAAAATGTATTGTAAGTAAGCCTTACCATAAAACAACAATTTCTCTTGTGAGGACGAGGATGAAAGTTGTCCTCACAAAATGTCTCTCAACTTCTACTACACTTGTGGGGGACGCACACGCGCACGCACAGAAGTCAACGATCCCACTATGGCTGTGGCCATCGACAGATAAACAGACCTGTACACAGACACACACCAGTGGGCTCACCTCCTACAAACCCGCTGTCCCTCCACTATCTCTGGGTTTGGCTCCATGGCGTAGAAACTGGCACTGCAGGACGGCACGCACCTCCACTCTTCCATCAAGTAGCCCTCTGCACACTGCTTACACGACTCCACGCCCTCCCCTGATCAGTGGTGGAATAAAGTACACACATGTTTTCCTTAAAGGTATATTCAGTGATTTCACTCAAAAAACCTTAGGTTTCGTTTTTGGCTGTGGGACCCAGCCTTTCGTCCAATCAGGATAGAGAGTCAAAAACGAAACCTAAGGTTTTTTGACCCCCAGGGGTTAACTGGGGACAGGGAGGAACTCCTTATATGGCCAGCACACTCTATAGTAGGGAGGATTATCACAACAAAACAAAAAAATTAGTGATATTTGAATTAAGTGAAATCACTGAATATACCTTTAAGTAAAAGTATCAATACCGCAATGCAGAAATACTTTGTTACAACTGTTACTTAAAATAACAAAAGTAGAAAGTACTCATTATGCAGAATGTCACATTTCACAAGTTTTAAAACGTAGAAAATGTATTAAAAAGTTTTTGAAAATAGATCTACAAGCTCACGTATTGTGAGCTTGTAGATCGGCTATTTTGAAACGGACGGAATTTATATAGGACTGAAGTGGGTAATGTATGTGCTGTAATAATAATAATCTAAATCATAGTACTGTAACTATACCAAAGTAACTATACCAAAGTGTTCATATTGTAGTGGAGTAAAAGTTCAATAGTTGTACCTGAGATGTAGAAGTAAAAGTATTAGAAATTGGAATTACTCAAGTAAAGTACACATTTTAGTACAGTACGTACGTAAGTGTCATGGCAGCTTGAATGTCTGTCTGTTCTAACTTTTTATTTCTATGTCCTTTAGGTTGGAGCTGCATTCTACCTGTGGGGAGGTGTGTCCTGGCGATTACCTGGCTGGTCCCCATCTGGCAATCACCTGGCTGGCTACTTATACCTGGCTGTGACAGCACGCAGTGCTCTCAGTGTTAGTTCCTCTTCGGCCAGTGCACACCTCTGTACGTTTGTACTAGGTCAGTTGTATTCTAAGACTTAAGAACATATTCTGCTCCTCTACTGGCCTGCTCCTAATTGTTGGTCTCCTTCCTCAGTACCTGCCTGCCAGCCTGACCACCTCTCCATGCAGCTCCAACTGAAGACCTAAGTATATTTTCTGCTTTGGAAACTGGGACTTTATATTTTTTGGACTTGAGTAAATTTTTGCCTTGAACATTTGGAAGGACTTCTGTGTTTTGGAGTATAAATACGCATCTGGGTTCCCTGTCTGCCTTGACAGTAAGTAAATCTACTACGTTGCCCCTGATCACACAATGCACAAAAGTACACATACATTGTTAACACAGTTAACTATGGAATTGTGCATTTCCCGTCAGTGTGTCGGGGTGAGAGAGCACGTGACATCACGTGACATCATCAGGGATGGAGCACGTGACATCATCACGTGATGTCACGTATGGAGCTGACCTGTTCTGACATTCCATGTGTTGATCCTTAACCGTCCATCCTTCCTCTTCGATGTCTCCCTTTAATTTGACTGATACCTGTCCATTTAAACTCTAGACGGGCCTGCCCCAAAGTTATTAGTTATATTAGTAATGTCACGAAACCTTTTCCCTTTTGTGTAACACAAAAAAACACCATGCAGGAAGGCTAGTTTCCCTTGTGGTCAATTGTACTCAATTCATCAGTAAGACATATACTGTATAACACAATGAAAACATCATGGCACGGTGGCAAGGTAACCACGCCGCGCACAACCCAAACCACCTCTACCATAGTGTCCTATTGCTTTAAATGAAAACTGCGGATTTGACAGTGTGTATACTGTAGCTGTCAGACCCTTTTCATTTGAGACGCTCCTGACCTCTTGACCTCTCTCACCTGCACAGGAAGCGCAGGCCTGGTGGCACGGCTGACAGGTGTCCAGCTTACTGTGGTAGAAGCCTGGAGCACAGCTCCGCACGCAGCGGTTCCCCTGCAGACTGCAGAGAGAGAGAGGGAGGGAGGGAGAGAGAGGGAGAGAGAGAGGGAGAGAGAGAGGTCACACGTCACTCTGTGACACACAGCCAGTCCTGGCTGTGACTCACTTCCATTAGACTGCAGGCTCAGGTTTCCACACCACTACGGTATAAATTAAAGATTGCTGTACTGTATTCATTAAATCTATTCAGTAAACTTGATCAGACGACCTGACATTATGAGGAATTACTTCATATGAATTACTAATTTATACTAACACTAATTCATGGTAATGGCGGTGCGGAGAAGCATTTAATTTATAGTTTCCCCTGGTGGGAGTGTAAAGTACAGTACAGTATTTCTTTGACTTTGTTACTGTGATGGTGAATACAGACTAGCCAACCACTTTCAACCCGGCGTACCTATTTTGGGCATGTAGTAAATAATCAAAATAATAATAAATCAAATTCAAAACATTTCCAAAAATGTGTAGCCTACATTTTCCAAATTTTAAGAAATAACCCATAGACAATTGTGAGCTGGTCACTATTAAACATACATCAAAGTACATATAGATCTTAATAACTTACACTCTGTACTGTATACATCTTGTCAAATAACGACAAACAGACAATCTACAATGTATCACAACACGTTATGTTATCTACAAAAGTATTTTGTGCAGAATGTTTGCGTATTTTTGCCTATTATATACCCAGAATAGGGATGCTAATGGTTAATTTAAAACCCTCTATACTTACTGCAGTATAGTTGACCGGGCTGCAGCTCTGTAATGTTTTGTTTAATCTCTATATGAAATGTTCTCGCCGACAAATGCGCTGTGAGCTTGTAGATGTGCTATGTAGGGTTATATAGGGTTCCAGTGGTTTATAAAGGTATCAGAGGTTTATCTGATGTTATTATGTGTGAGCATGGCAGAGTGTGCATGGAATCTTGATAGCTGGAGGAGCTATATTTACCAAGCGTTTAAGTACCAACACAGAATGGGTCTTTACCTTGTGCCTGTTCTGCATTCTGTGCAGATGCTGGGGGATGTGCACTTCAAGCAGTTTTCATTGCACTTCCTGCACGTATTCACATCTGTGGGGAAATCCGACAATACACACAGCGATTAATCTTTTTCACTCACACACACGGAGGCAGAGGCACACACGCAGGCATGCACGCACGCGCACGCACGCATAAAAACAAACAAAACACACACACACACACACACACTGCAGTTACATAAACAAACCATTCAATAGCGAGATCACGTTCGGCTGAATTCAAGGAGCCTCATATAATTAGTGAGCATAGGCATAAATACTGGATGGTAAAAATGATAAAGTAACTGATAACAAATTGAATCTTAGCAAACACTCTTATACAGTGTTAGATCAACATGTCGCTTTGCAAGCAGCTGGCAAAAACTGATTCAAGCGTAGCGTTAGTTCATTGCGGCACGGAGGGCAGATGGTTTATATGTGTGTACATGGTTCCCCCTCATTCATTCCCCCTAGTGATCTATACTGCTTCTTTAAATCCGCTGCCCTCTAGGCCACGCCCTCATTCGCACAGTGCAATTCAGGCGGCTACTTAAGCAGCCTCAGCTCACTTCTCTTTCTCTATGCTGAGCCGTCAAGCAGCTTGTGCGGCGCTGCGTGAAAATTTCCCCCACCTCTCCGGCCTCCTCCCTGTAGTTCTTATAGTCCAAGGGTTTATGGGATATTATTGTATTGTGTTGAATCATGTGTTGTGTTTCACTGTGTTGAATTATGTGTTGATGTGTCATTACTGTGTATTGTTCATGGATTATTGTATATTTGGCTCTGCTCTGGGGTGTTGTCGATATCAGAGCTGTCTTGGTGCACAGATAATCGGAGATATCAAATGTGATATCAGACCTGTGTCTCGGTACGCAGATCATCTGATATCACATGAGCAGAGCCACACCGCCATACTAACATGCAATAAATGGTCTATGGTCAATCTGAGCCGAAGTGTCTCAATGAACTAAAATAATCTAATAATCTAAAACAATCCATTGATGCATTCAAGGGCATTATCATAACCCTGCATTAAGACTTTGAGGCCGATTCTAAAAATGCCTTCTACATTTTTTAAATGTTCAAAAATAGCAGATGTACAAGCTCACAGCGCAGAAAGAAGTGACGTGCTTTGAGTTTGTATATGTTACTTTTGAATATAGCCAATGCTAAATCGAAAATGACACCAATGCTTTCCCAGTTTTAATGGGGCAAATGGGACCACCGAGTGGTAATACACTTGCATCTGTAGTTTTCATTTGGCTGCTACCGTGGCCAGGTCTCTCTTGCAAAAGAGATTTCTGGTAGACTTCCTGGCGAAAAATAAAACAAGATAACAGATCACGTCACACATTGAAATAGTAGAGGTATATCCAACCCAAAACAATAGGTATCCAACCATGGTCCAGGTAGTAGCCATCCCCACAGCTGGCCACACAGGTGCCGGTGGCCTCCATCAGGTGCTGTCCAGCCTGGCAGGACGTGCACTGGTCACTGCGGCTGCCCGTGCAGCTCTTACAGGACGAGTAGCACCTCTTGCACCGGCGGCGGTCGCCCCAGAACCCCACGGGACACTCGGACACACACGTCCTGCATGGAGAGAGAGAGTGGCAGGCAGTGATGGAAGAAGTACTCGCGTGTTTTACTTCTCTGTTAAAAGTAGGAATCCCGTATTCAAAATGTAGTTGAGCAAAATTACAAGCTACAAAGTAATTAATGAAGTTGTCATGGAGTAAAAATAAAATATTTGCGTCTGAGTTATAATGGTGTAGAAGTAAAAGTAATTGAACGTTGTAAATAATACATCAAATTGCCCATTTAAACCTGGAAGTTGGAACCCCTATACGTAACTACTATTAACTACTACCAACTATACCTTACAATCCGGGAAGCCCTTTTGGCGTTGTTGTTGTTGTAGTAGTATAGTAGGCAACATAGCAACATACATCTTTTGTAATTTTTGAATAAATATACAGTAGTATTTCCAGAAAACTTAGGTCAGGATTTAGAAGGCATTTTCAGAATCAGGCCTCAGGTATAAATGGTTACAGTATAGTAAATGTACTTAGTTACTTACAGTAGCATAGTGGTGGTAGCTTGCGGCAGAACAGATGCCCTGATGGGATTGTCCCGGTATCAAACCGGGTGTCTCAAATCCAATTAATCTGTTACTTTTCTGATTGATCGAATATTTTTTGGATAATTATTTTTGGAAACCTCTGCCCTACCTGATCAAACTACAACGATCGATCTGCTACTTTTGCATTTTTAATTTGAATCCTGAAAGGCGATTCACCCGACAGAGACAATACTGTATATGTCAATGAATCAATGAATTCTAATTGATTATTTATAATCAATTAAATAGATTAGTCAAATACTCAGATTAACCACATAAACCCTATTTTATACATTGTCACAGGCTACAACGAACGTGGTCATACAAAAAATATTTTTGGAGAAAAAGATACAGTATAAACCGATTATTTATATTTTCATATAAATCAATTAGTTGGATTAACTGTTGAAGACCTATAGGCCTACTACTTGTTTGTGGTGCCTACATACGTTTACCATGTTCTGTTTACGTGCACGAACATGCAGATTCAAGGAAGGGTCGTGGTTGAAATTCCATAAATTAAATACAATAAACCTTAACGACGGAGTGAAAATAACAGGTTTCATCGCATCGCGGTTGTCTATTTTCACTAGCTTGGGTCCCGGGGAAACTGCCCTATGGCAGTGAGAATGATATCAGTGGAACGCTGAACTACTGTCAATGAATCTTACTCCTTGTTGATGAAATCTGATTCGAAGTGCTCTTGAGAGACCAGAGCGCTTCCATAACAAAGTGTTCAGCCATGTGCATTGATCAATGAGCAGTCCCAGGTGTGTGCTTCTTCATGTACGTAATCATTATGGAGGATGGGTTAGTCTAAAGCAATGGTTCTCAAAGTGGTGTTGGGGGACCCCCAGGGGTCCTTGGGGGGCTCCAGGAGTGCCAGAAAAATGAGTAAATATATAGCATCAATATCGCTTTAACCACTTTAACCCCAGTTTATACTTCGGCTATTGGAAAATAACATTTGGGGGTCCTTGACATGAAAATGTTTGAAAGCTCCAGGTCTAAAGCATGCACAGTAGCATTATACTCAATATGCATGCAGACAGTATATTGATTCAAAATAACATTTATATTTTAGGGGCTTGTCATTACAGGCAAAATCTTTCAAAGACGTTCACACATTTTTCAAAATAGTTTATAATATGTACAAGCTCAAACAAAGGCTTTATAAACTAGTATTGTCTCTATTAAACATATAAATAAGTATAAAATAGGGCTTCAGTGGTTAATATATATAAAGTAAAAATCGTCATACATTCATTTGTAACATTATCTGCATGCTACACTGTGTGTGATATGATGGCTCTAACCTTGTGTTGTTCTTGAACTTGAGGAAAAAGTGTAGACACGTGACACACTGCTGGGCGCCGGGCCCCTCGCAGCCATCATCACTGCATTCCGGGTCACAGGGTCCTGGAAGGGCATACCACAGGCATTAGCAGCCAACCATCGTCATGGCAACAGCATCCAAAGTGAAGTTAACTGTTCCAAGAAGTACAATTAATCATTGTCTTTGTTCAGCCGTGATATGACCCGATCATGGTGATCATCACTGAGTGCTGCGTGGATTGAGCTGGAAGTTGGAAAGGTTAGCCAACAATAGGATATTTCAAACCTTTCAACATTTCAAACATTCCAAAACATCAAAAACGTTTTCCAAAAATATGAAAAACGTTAAACAATAAATAAAAAAATAGCAGGTCCGGCTATTATTTCCGCTATTCAGCGTACAACGAATATTATAGGGCTTAAACACCTACAGTATTCATACTCCAGTTTTCGGTGATGAGGTGACTTTACTCACCGCTGTATTCTTCCGTGAGGTAACTGCCGTCTGGTGTAGTCTCCACTGATCTGGCTTGTTCGTGACGCATGGAATATGGCTGCTCTGAAGTGCCATGAAGCACCAGGGTCCACCACTTCAGTCTCGACAACAATTTGCTGTCATTTCTGTCTGCAGAGGGAGTATCCCGGATCTCTAAAGTCCACTCGCCCCGCACCTCCTCTCCCCAGCAGTGTGTTGTCATGAACTCCCAGTCCTTGAAGCCCTCCGCAGAGTGGTCCAGAGGCCTAAACCAAGACACGGCAGCACTGTCACAATACACATTTTACCCTGAGGCCCATTAGCCCATAACGGTCCATTTGGTTGCTAACTAACCATATCAAGGCCCATTATTTATTCTGCAATTGAGCCACGGACCACCGTTTGATGATATTTAGCCTCTCAGACCCAAGACTTAGAATATTTTGTTGTCGTGCTGTATTGACATTGGTACCAGGCGAGATAAGATAACAGGCAAACATTGATCAAAATGAAACATTCTTCTATATTCTCTAATTGTGTAGACTTCTTGTAAATTAAGTAATGCAGATGTTTAACAATAATGTAAAGATCTAAAGGGTTCATTTGATTACCAACTCTCCATCATTTAGCTGGGGACCACCTGGAACACCCTCAAGGACCACTGGCGGTCCCCGGACCACTAGTTGAAAACCACTGCTGTAGTATCGTACCTGTTAGCGAGCAGCTGAGATGCGGTGCCCGAGGGCGACGTGAGTGTGATGGAAAGGTCGCCACGGTGGCGGTGGGTGATGGTGGCGCGGACGATGACATGCTCCACATACGCCACGTGCTGCAGGGTGTTGGCAGAGCAGCCTGTGCTCGTATGCACTGACCTCACCACAGAGCCTGGGTGAATGGACCTGGCATCAAGCACATGCAAACACAGAGGAGGGAGGGGGAGAAGAGAACACCATGAGAGACCGCAAAATAGAGTCAGATGTATTATTTGTCGTACGCCGGCGCTGTCCGCGCGACAAGCTCACAGTCATATGGGTCCTTGTTAGAGCCTACCGTGTGTCACTGTCCGTTTGTTAATGATTTCATTCCTCAAAACCCTTTTTTTCCCCCTTTTTCTACTTGTATTTTATTTCCTTGTTTCATGGTGAATAATTGTAGTATTTTATTTCCTTGTTTTATTGTGAATAATTGTAAATGTATGTGTATGAGTGTATAATATATTATGTGAAAGTATGAAACAGCTGAGGTTGTGTGAAAAAAAAGCAGTTGTAAGAAATATGTATGCTTATAATTCTGTGACGTACGTTGCCTAAACTGAAATAAAATGTTGTTTTATATCTTATTCCATTACAGAGACAACACCTACTGTATATTGAAAGCTGATGCCTCTCAAAACACACCTCAAAATCACGGCATACTGGCAAAATGCTAGTCTAAATCTGATGTTGCCATTCTCACTCAGATTTCATAATTCAGGTCCATTGTGCCATAAGCTTATCCTCCCACCAAGTCCAATAAATATGATTATGTAGGCCTATGCATAATATACATGTATATAATGGCACTGAGAGCCCCCCAGTGCCACAGGGCAGCCTGTGCCCTATAGACAATATCAAGGACCTTGCACAAAGACCACACAGCTATGTCAACTTGATCATTGACAAACCAGCTGGATTGGAAGTGACTGTTCATATATTGTTCAAAAGGCCTTTTTAGTAATTAACACAATGATTCAAAGAGTATACTGTATATGTTTATATTTGTATCTCTCCTGTACGTCTCTCCTCTGCAGTGCTGGCACTCCTCTCTAGATCGGAGGTAGTACTGTGAAGGCGGAGGGGTGTTTGTTCCTGTCTGTAATATGTTTGGTCTTTATGTTAGGCCCTGTAAATGAATTGGGCCTGTGAAATATAGTTGAGTGTGTGTGTGTATATTCTTCCACATTACTATACTTTAGAGTCTAAAGTATAGTAATGTGGAAGATTACTCATAGGCCTTAGTTAGCCGTGTGTTTGAGTTAATTAATTACCACTTACTGATTAGGGGATGGTTTGCCCCACCTGTTTAAGAGCAGGATTGCTGCAGGTGAAGGGAGTTCAGTATGATTTGAGGCTACATCAGGGAGAGCTGTGAGACAGGGCCTCATTGAAGGAGAAAAAGCCTGTAACAGTTCCTGTTTGTTTTCTTGAGTATGGTTTTCAAGTGTTCAATTGTTTCTGGAACGTTTACTTTTGGCCAGCATTATTTATTTTTGTACTTGTGCCAGCTTGCACTGTCTAAGGCACTTTTGAAGGTAAATAAAATGCCTAAAATATACTTGTGGACCTGTCTACTTCCTGGAGCCTCTGGCCAGCATTATCAGTGTGTATAAACTTAAAATAAAAGTTCTGTTTGTTTTTTATATCTTACTGTTTATCACAGTTTCTATGCTGCTGTAATGTCGAATTTGTAAAAATATTGAACCTTGAAGCTAATTGAAAAAATTATGAAATCTATTTTAGAATAGAATCTTAATTACAATTTTGACATTTAGCAGAAGCTATTAATCCAGATATTTACAGTAAGCAAGGACAACAAAGGGTAATGCATCAAAAACATCGAGTATTTCCAATTTTGAATACTTTTACTTATACTCCACTATAGCTCAGAGGCAAATATTGTGCTTTTGCGCTAGTCTACTATACATTTAAAAAATAACATCTTGATGCCAACACTTTTGTCCTTTTACTCAAATATTTTTTTACTTTAACAGAGCGACCTTGTTAATATTCTTTACTTAAAGAGCCACTTCACCCCTTTCGCAACCAGATCTTATTTTATCTTATTTTCTTGGGGATCTGTGATGTCATGGACACTACTCTCACTGCTAGATTACCACAATGACCATAATGCTTTGCTGCACTCACCCCACCTGGAGAGGGAGGGAGAGGGCTGTCTTACTGAGACATGTAGTCCAGGTATGAAGTGAGACCAGTGTCCATGACATCACTGGCACATTGAAATACTAAAATATCTAAAAACACGTTTTACACACAAAAACTCCAGGAAAGTATTTCTTTGCAAAGATCTGGTTGCAAAAGGGGTGACATGGCCCTTTAAGTGAAAAATGTGAGTGCTTCTTCCATCACTAGCATGTGGAAGAGTTCTGGTGCAGAAATGTGACGGGTTACAACACCTGCTCTGTTGGACGGGGGCCTCCTCACACACGCGCTGGAGCGGGAGCTGTTTCCATCGCTCTGCTTCCTTCACCATCCCCTCTGCATCCAACAGGCCGAAGCCATACAGGTGACTCACTGACACACACACAATTTGCAATTTAGGCATTTAGCACATGCTCTTATATCCAGAGATATTTAGTAAGCAAGAAAAACACAATTAAGGTTAGGGTTAGAAAAGCAAATTGCATTATACTGTAGCAGTTTTCAATCAGTAATCTGGTATAGAGCGTCAACTATCAATAATCTTCTCGTGATAATTTTATCAATTCCTTTTGTGATTAAGAATAAATAATGATGCAGATTTTTGGGGGCTATTAAAAAAAATATCAACGAATCAGTGCAAAACTATTTTATACTTTGTCATACAGCAGCGGTTTCACACAAAGTATAGCAAAAGTAGCCAATATACTAGCTTGTAGACCTACAATGTTTTTGGCTTTTTTTTATAGTTTTTTATTTAACAGTTCTATTAAAATGGATTATTGGTTTATGTATTTTTATGACGGATTAAATCGATTAGTTCAGTAATGAAATGTTGCACCCCTAATCTGGTACTATATTACCCGTGTATCCAGCTCCGTTAACCTGCCAGTCGGGAGCGCTGAGGTGAGCCGTCTGTGACGTTCTCACAATAATGTGCTGCACATCCCTCCATGTTAGCACCGGGCTGAGACAGGGTCAAACAGACAAAGACAAACGGATTGATCATACTTATTGATCGCTAATGTGGTTATGTATTGATTTGCTGCGTGGGGGGAAGCTGGTTACTTGGCATCCAAGGCGAGAGCGATGATCCCTGCAGCTATGGGGGAGGACACTGAGGTTCCAGAATGGTCCTTGTTACAGCCCTGTTTCAGATCCAATGTAACCTGGTAAAACGAGATCTGAATTAGTTTTATTGTCACATCACAGGTTTATAGGTGGAAATCAGTCCAACTCCTTCATCTAACAAATATTTTAGTAATGTCCTCAAAAGTTGAGGATGGAATTGGCGCATTTCGGGGCGCAGAAAAATGACACGAAAAGGGTAATGGTGGTTTTATGGTGTTATTTAGCACACAACTGCAAATTCCGGTAGAACACTGTTGTAAGGAGATGTATAGAGCAGCTGCATGTCTCTCAGTTCAGTGACATTCTGTGATTATTAGAGCAGCAGCGGGAGTATACAGCAGCTGCATGTCTCTCAGACTAGTGCAGTGACATTCTGTGATTATTTAGGAGTATACAGCAGCTGCATGTCTCTCAGTGCAGTGACATTCTGTGATTATTTTGCCATAATCATATTAAAACATGTATCATTTTCGGCCAAATTCAACGAGACGTAGTGTTGGGGGGTGAAGCAGCGAGGTCAGGAGGTAGCAGTGTGTGCACGGCCCAAAACGTTTGGGGACTGCTGGACTAGTGTAATAGACCCAATAGATAGATACTGTAACTGTAGACAAACCTTCACATTTGGAATGTTTATTAGGGGACCAAGCATGCAGTGCATACTGAATAGGCACCCTTTTGTATGTTTATTATTATTCCTTTTTGAGGGGCGATATCCCTCTTATGTCAAGCTTTTGGTGTGTCCACAAACTTAACAAACTATTGACAACTAGAACTGCACTCTGTCGAGTGCCTACTTGCTTGTTGCACACAAGTAGGACATAAATGGCCTACTAGTGCGCAAGCAGAGCGTGCTGTAGACCGCTACAAGCTTTCAAATCTCAGCCTCTCTGTGAAAGAACGTTTGCAATATTTATTTAATTATTAGGTTTAGCTATTTGCTACATAGGCCTACCTTGCTTTTGGAGGAAAAAAAGTAGTATTTTGAAGTATGGTAATGATTACTTATGCCTGTTATGGCAGTGGTGTCAGATTACATACATGTATACATGTATGTCATCGTTACGTCACCATCGATAACCAATTATAACCTGGCATTGGTACATATATTCATCACGTCATATGCTCATATGTCTATATATATGTCTATATATGTCATTTCTGAGTTGATTAGTGGTGTAATGTGGTTACTCGGGTGGCTTGATGCGTATGTCCCTTGAATCCACCCGACACTGAAACATATCATTATTCATTACGTCATATCATATGCTGCTAAGGGACATACGCATCGTAGCACCTGACTGATAACATTACTTGCACGCTCTGCTTGTGCAGGTAATGAATGGAGAATTATACGTCATAGTGTCTGAGCAAATAGGCATAGTGTTTATTTTACGTCATGATGATGTACGATGATAAGAGTGCCCCTCACTTCACACGGGTGTGATTTATTTATTTATTTTTTACAAAACTTGGCAATATGGTAGAGGGCGCCATAGCACGCATTTGAAAAATAGCTCACAAGCTGTTTGATCTACAGCAATGAGACTTCATTACACATCTCTCCACAAGAGGAACAACTTTGCCACTTTGACCGTTCACCTCTGATCTTTAATTAAATTTCATTAAATTTCATTTAATAAAATGTAATGAGTATTCGCGGAATCAGAAATACTTACAGAAACTAAAAACTAAAGAAACACAAGAGTCAATGAAATCATTAAAAAATTAAAAAAATACATAACTTAACCCACACGCGGAATGCACAGGCATTTTAGCCTTAGTCTAAATGTACTGTATAGCGTGAACAGCTCATTAAGGGGCCTCAATGATGCCGTTTGTAGATACATCCAGCCGTTGCAACTTAGAAGTGCTTTAAAAGTCCTCACTCCTGCAGTGACAAACATCTACTACTGTAGCACTGCCCCCTCTGGGTTTTTAAGGAGTATTCTAATTGCATCATTATGCAACTGTAACATAGCGGGGACAGAGAATAACATTAAGAGATAATAACCCAAAGGGCGTGCAAATAAGGCAAATGTATAGATAAGATCGATGTCATGTTGTACACTATACACAGGGCTGGACTGAGACAAAAATTTGGCCCGGACATTTGTGCGGAATATATTGGCCCACCACAACCAGCACACAGATACTGTACTTTTCGGGTCGTGGCCTGTACAAATACTTGAAATACAAGCCCTTCACACCACCACATTTACAGTACAACATAAATGATACACAACCAACAGACAACTAATTTAACATTTGGCCCAGACCGGCCCACCAGAGGGTCGGCCCACCGGGCATATGCCTGGTAAATCCTGTGGCTGTGGCCAGTCCACCCCTGACTATAGAGCATTATGTCAAGGAGGGGGCTGCTGTATGGATGTGTGCCGTAATGGTCAGCTGATATGTGAATGAGGAATAGCTAGGCTGATTTAATCAGCTAATGTGCCCCTATATTCACCATTAATATTTCTTGATGTGAATTAAAGGCCTTAATGTGTCTTAATCTCTCTCCCTCTGGGTCTGTGTCCAGTGCGTCGGGTCATGTGGTTGATAGAGGTGTCTGGTTAAAACTGCACCCATAGCCCAGTGTTTCCCAAACAATGGGAACGCGGAACTATTTTTATGGGTCATGAGTAAATATCCCGCCTACAAAAAAATCGTACCCGAAAAGAACAATAGTGGCCTGTCTGGAAACAATCTCTATTTCACCTAGCTATGCACTCCAACAAAAGCATGTGTAAATAATTGACGCCACAATCTGATTGGCCTCCACCCAGACTAGCTGCTGAGTGTCACCACTTCCTGTATCCTATGTTACTTCAAATTAAAAGCTCTCCAGCATTGCATACACGCTCCAGGCTCCAGCCATTATGCTAGGTTTGGTTGTAGTCTTGTTTTTGTCCTTGTTATGACCCCCTGTCTTGGGTAGGGGGTAGGTATAGTCCTATAAACGTGAATATCGGCGACTGACTGACAGTGGTGTAATTAGGCTATTAGACGTCTAAAATACGTCTAAATGGCCATCTAAAAATGGTTTCAACAGATATATGGTATAGACGTTTTAAAGAAACTGCTAAAATATAGACAGTCTGTGGTTTAAAAAACAACTAATCAATGTCTAAGCTTTAGACCAGTTATAGCCCGGTTTTAGACGGATAAGTAAGTAGCCTTGCCGAGCCATGAGGCCCATAGGGCAGGAGCCTATCTCCTGTAGCGTGAGGCAGCTTGATGTACAAGTACATCCCCTGGACATGACGCTAGTATGTCACAGGGACTTACCCCCAATCCAACCCTTGAGGCTGAGTGTCAAGCAGGGAGGCACTGGGTCCCATTTTTAGAGTCTTTGGTATGACCCGGTCGGGGATTGAACCCCGACCTCCCAGTCTCGGGGCGGACACTCTAACCACAAGGCCACTGAGCTGTTTTTTAGACGGATAGCCGACTTTAATAGCCGTGGGACCCATGGGGGTCACTCAGTCTTGTTACATGTGGCCAGCAAAAGGTATTTCAGCTCCCACAATGCTCAGACCATGGTGGCCAGATGCTCCAAAGTTAGTTGAGCAATCTTAAAGTGATTAAGCCAAGTGTGGGTCCTTCCCTCCCAGAACTGCTGAGCACTATAGATATTAGGATGTTATGTTGGAAAATGTAAATTTTCCCCCAGTGCTTCAAAAATTTTGACAGGAACATGGCAATAAGCTTCTCCAGGGTAATTCCTATGCTCATTCCTTTTGCATAAAACTAACGGTGGGCACAATAACCAATGACAATTTAGGCTATATATATATAATACACATTAGTCTGTAATGGATGCCGGCAAAACTGCATATTTACAGTTTGCATCCACTGTTTTAGAGCCAAATAAGTAATTGGTGTCATGTTTTATATCCGGACAGATTTATCGATTTTAATGCAATTAATTTAATTGGGACTCGGGAGGCAATAGGGTCACACAAAGCAATTTTAATGTCATCATACTATTTTAAAGGGCTTAGGCTGATTTTTGTGTTTGTTTTCTTGTACAGGTTAAAAACTACAGAAGGGTAGCAGGCTAGTAAGCATAAGCAACGCAGCTGCAGCTAATCAAATGAATAATGGATGTGATAGATTTAGGGGTTATAGTAGCCATGCAGTATGTGCCAGTGTGCTGCCATAGACAGTAGCCTATAGTCAATATTATTGTCAATGCTTGCACATGCATGGGCATACCTAAATCTAACAAGGTTCAGCTACGTTGTACCTTATTGATACATCTTGTGTACAGTACTGTACATTATATTGGTTTGGCCTCCTTCAGACAATGCAGCAGCATAATGACAACAGCAGAATAAAAAAAGATTTAAAGAAAAGAAACAGAGTGCAAAAATAGTAAAAAAGGGTTGCGAGACATGGCCAAAGCATTTCTGGGGGTCCTCAGCCAAAAACGTTGAGAACTCCTGACTTAGGTCATGGTGTACTATTAGGTCATCCTCAGGCATGTTTGTGGTTTTTGTTTTAAACATTGCAACAGTACCAGAAAGCCTAAAAACTAAATGATTGACAGTTAGTAATCAAATAGACATTTACAAGTCTGAAACTCTCAGAGTTGTGGGAGATAATGCGTACCAAAATGGGGATCCTTTGTCTTTGAAAGTAAAATGTTTGAGGATCTTGGACTATTAGCTTGTCAAATAGCCTCCACATATACTCACCATTCTGGAGCTCTGCATCTCCCCGCCGCTGTAAGCCGCAGCCAGGGTGGAGGAGCACAGCTCCTGGTAGTCTGGTCTGCGTCCGCTCTGGGTGCTGCTGCTGATAGATATGGTGTAGATGCTGTTGGTGTAGCCGTCACAGGAGCAGTGGTCGCCCCGGCGCCCTCCGTTCCCTGATGCCCAGACGAAGATAGAGCCCCTACCGTGCCTGCCCTGCAGTGGGGGGGGGGGGGGGGGAGTACTCACATTTTTGAGAGGTGCTAGCCCCTTCTATGACCAGCTTTGTGTGTTTGTGTGTACCCCATAGCGATGATTTGATTGGCTGAGCACCCCATAGCGATGATTTGATTGGCTGAGCAATGGCTGAGCAATGGCTGAGCAATCTACATATTGAGGACAGTGTGGACGCAATTGTGATTGGCCGGAATGTGATGATGTATGATGATGTATGATGATAAGACGGGTGTGATTTTTTTATTTAAGTAAAAGTATCAATACTGCAGTAAAAGTAAAAGTCCACAATTCAAAATTGGCTTGAGTAAAAGTATTGGTATCAAAATGTACCAAAAGAAAAAAGTACTTATTATGCCAAAGTAAAAAGTATAAAATTACATTGGGTCAAAATGTATGCTTTGTAATAATAATAAAAATCTGAAAGTAAAGTTTTAATAGTACATTTGCCTCTGAGAGTGGAGTAGAAGTAGTACTGGAAATAGATTTTTTTTTTACTTAAGTACAGTACTTAAGTAAATATACTTCCACCACTGATGCACTGAGATTAGTGTGAAAGCAGTGAGGCAGACAGGAGAGATTAATTTATTAATGTTATTTACATATTGATAAGGAGCTAAAGATAAACTCTTGGAATAAATATACTGCTGGAGGTGAGAGGCACTATTGGGAAATTGGGAACACCCACACGCACGCACGCCGTTCCCATCTTTAGAATAGGCGACATATACTGTTAGGTAGAAAGTAGAAATCATCTAAATGTTTCGACTTTGTCGTACCAGAGTGTTGCACATAAGTAGCAAAAACTGTCGATATACAAGTGTGAGCTCGTAGATCTGCTTTCGTTATTTTAAAACATTTTGAAAGTGAAATTGGGGTTAAGTCTGTCTGTGGGTTTTAGAAAAATTCCAAGAGCTTAATAACTACACTGGACTCGTTACATGGGTTCTTTTTTTATTTCCATTTGCTGAAAAGTTAAGGTTTTGGACATACAATGGTTCTGCTCTACTACTCTGGCAGACCGGCACTCTGGCCCTTTCTCTCTCCTCTTCAACTCACTTTTTGTGCTCCATTCTTTAAGGCGAGGCGAGCCAGCGGTCCCGGTCCGTCTAAAGTGCTGCCATCGTCCTCTGGCCCCCAGCTCGAGACGTAGATATGGACGTGCTGGGGCCTGAAGCTCAGTGCCTGGGCCTCCACAATGTCTGTCACATCTCCATCCAGCATCCGGATACCTGCAAATACGTTTTGTATATTATTCTATATGTGTCCAAAATGTCCCTGAGCAAGACAGATGGTATAAATACAATACTCTCTCTCTCTCTCTCTCTCTCTCTCTCTCTCTAGGGAGTATATATTCACATACAATTATATACATTATGGATTCCAGCTTGTGTCATCATGTACTCACCACCTATTCTGGCGTGAAAGGAAACTCCCACAGTGCACTGGGAGTTGTTAGCAGCAGCCGCAATGATTCCAGCACATTCAGTACCATGGCTTTTCCCACAAAACACACAAGGTCATATTATTATAACTGTATGTACATGAGTTCATAATATCATTACTGTATCGTTGCTGCCAGGTAGAAACCTTGCATCTACATTCTCAATATTTCAAGCTTTTATCCCTAAATGAATGCCCTACTTCATCATACAAGACTGAAAATTAGCAGATCTACAAGTTCATAACACATCACGATGCAGTGCGTTGTGACTGTGAGCTTGTGATTTTCACCATTTTAAAAAGGGGTTTCTTAAATAATAAAAAAGGAACGGTTTAGGATATACAAGGTTTCCACCCGGCAGCAACAATATACCGGTACATGAGATCATAATACATTACTATATAGCCTACATATAGAGTAATGTTGTCTGTACATGAGGTCATATTATTATTATACACACGAGGAGCACGCAGGCTATTTGCCTGGCATCAGCAGTGATGGATGAGACATATTTACACAGTGTGTTGCATGTTTATACAGTATATGGAATAACAGAAGCATGCATCAAGTGAAGTTGCTACAAGCAAAATAATATTAAAGGTACTGTGGGAAATAAGAGTTACAGTACATGTTGTTGATGTCTCGCAGAAAGCTAGTATTTCCATATTTCATCTTTTATGATTTTTCTTTTTTTTCTTTTTATATATTTTTTCATCTGCTATTTTCGTTTTGGCATCTTGAGACTTTACAAGCTGGTTTCCACGTGACAGCAATGCTGATTATTGTGAATGAAATGAGAAGTACTCAACTAGTTAGCACTGCTGGCATCGCTGGGAGAAGGGTCTTGGTCTTTTCCATTCACATCATAGCTGGCCAGCGGGTCCTGGAATAGATGGGCGGTCCAAAGCAGCATGTAAACAAAATGCCAATGGCCATCAAATAAATCAAGCGTTCTTCTCCAGGCAGCTAGACAGTAAAGTGGATCAGACAGTTTATGTCCATTTCAATACTCCCAGTTGACCTTTATAAACATCGAGCCCAAATAAAAGCGCTGTTGGTAATATCAATGCTCTGCTATTGTTGCTGTCAGGCAGAAACCTCCCATCTCCATATTTATTTATTAATTTTCTTGGTAATGTAATACCCTACATCATATTATAGTGTCGCACAAAAGTAGCAAAAATAGCCACGCTTGGAGCTTGTACTCTAGATCTGCTATTTTTGGCTGCTATTTAAATCCTAAAAAGTAACAGTTTTGGACATGTGGGGTTTCCACCCAAACAGCAGTGCTATGCACTCGGTATATACACACTATGAAAGTAGCTCTGCCAAAATGTGCTTCTGATTAATGTCTTCTTCTATAGAGAATGTCCCGTCCCAAGGGCACTTACGTAATTCGCCTTGAGTTCTGGATGCGCTCTGTCGAGGCCATCATCCAGGACAGAGACCACCACTCCCTTCCCAGTGTGTCCTCTCATCCAGGCCCCCTCGATGTTCATGTGAGAGTGGCAGCCCCCCGACTCGTCACTGCAGTGCTGAGGAGGACAACGTCAGTTAGGAGGAAAATAGTGAGTTTATTTTTTCTTTTCTTTTTTTACTTGAACCCATTTAAAGACCTGAGGTAAATATACAAAGTAACCAAAGTTGTCAAATAATTGAAGCCTATACTGGAGTACAAAGTACACTATTTGACTCTGAGATGTATAAAAATGTACATACAGTAGCCTACTTAACTAACGTAAAGGCTCATTGCACATAGAGCATTTGAGCAAATTTCCACCATATCGATAATGAGTCACTGGAACAGTGAAACAACAACAACGTTGTAAACGTTTTGTTGTACTCAAGATATAAATTATTTGTCCAGTATATAGCTGCGGATAAATAATTACCGTAATATATGATTAGGTGAAAATGCAACGCACAATGTACCACAGGTTGTTCCACTCAGGATCATTGAAGTACAGTGTGTGTGTGTGGTTGGAGTGCAGCTGGGTGGCAGGAGGGAGTTTGGTCTTGATGTCGATGGAATAGATGTGACTGGCTCTGGAGTTCCTCTTCACTCTCCTAAGGACTGCCTGCTGCTGAAGCCACTCCACCTGCAAGATGACGCGCCGCCTGACTTTAATTTGTCATACGATTTTGTCGCCCCGGAAATAGCCGCTATACAACGCATTTGGTGGGCTTGTATATCGGCTATTTTGGGTTGGGACATGATTTGGCCACATAAGCGGCAAGCCTGATTAAAAATTTGTGGTACAACGGTGTTGCATGCCAGAAATATCTGAGTTCACAGTGTCATGTAGGCTTAAATACGACAGAGAAGTACAACATATTATTCTCACACCTTTTGCGTAAAACAGTGAATTTATTATTTTATTTAACTAAATATATTTATTTATGTTTTGTGATAATAATCTAATTCTGCAAAGTAACTGTAGGCCTAATTTAGCCGTCAAACAATTTTATTGGGGTAACTTCTTTTTTTTTTTTTTACAATTTTTGTCCCTGAGATATAGGCTAGTGGAGTAAAAATACTGAAAATGTAAAATGCTGAAGAAAATAGAAATATCTCAAAATTGTACTAAGTAGCCTATACTTTACAGACTGGTGTCAAAGCGATGACACATGGTCAGCTTATGCCCCAACTCCTGACTTTATACAGCATGTTGTTAAACATTATTAACATACGGTACACTACACATTGTAGTATTGTGGGACAGATCAATTAATTACAATTTACAATGACAAATTTGTGTTCTTGTATCTTTGGGAGGGGGAGGGGGAGGGGGAGTGTGTGTGTGTGTGTGTGTGTGTGTGTGTGTGTGTGTGTGTGTGTGTGTGTGTGTGTGTGTGTGTGTGTGTGTGTGTGTGTGTGTGTGTGTGTGTGTGTGTGTGCGTGCGTGCGCACAGGGTAATTGCTGTCATACAGCTGATTAATAATCCAGCAGAGTCTCACATGCACCTCCAGTGGTGTCTCATTACCTTGGTCTCCTTGATGATGCCATCGGTGGCGTTCTCGTTAGGAGCAGGCGACCGCTTCGCCGTCTCACCGTGGCTGAAGCTGTAATAGTTCTTCAAGTCTCCGATCTGACAAGACAAACATCAAAACTTTCCTAAAATGAATTTGCCTTCAAAGTTTATTTTCCCCCACTGCCGTCTGCCGGTTTGACAAACTCTTAAATTATGAAGCCATTCCTTTTTATCTTTCATTAAGGTACGTACGTAACCTTACACCGGTGATAGATTTTCAGACGAGGGCAACCTGAGCCTGGCCTGGACAGCTCACCACGCAGACTCCTAGTGTGTGTGTGTGTGTGTGTGTGTGTGTGTGTGTGTGTGTGTGTGTGTGTGTGTGTGTGTGTGTGGCGCGCGTCCGTGCGTGTGTGCGTTCAGGCGTCTGAGCGTGGAGTGGCTATTATATTTTAGCGCCTGCAGCTTAATTATAATATAATGCCATGATGTTAGCAGGACTCTTGATGGAGAGCTTAATCCCAACAGTATATAGAAATTATTCTGCAACAATGAATTAGCTCATGATGAAACAGCCTAGAGTTGAGGATGACAAAATTGTTTATTGGGGCTAAAAAGGTGCAAAGCATGGCATCCTTCAGTAAATACAACTATAATTAATCATAGTCCACATCCTTAGTCAGTAAATAACCGTCATTAATCATAGTCACATCCTACTGTAATTCATACCGATAGTTGTTGTTTATGTTTGTTTTTCAAGTGGGACTCCAGCATGACATAATTGTTTTGTTTTATAAAAAGGCTGTCTTTATTGTTTTAGCAATCCCCTATAAGGGAAGTGTGACTTGACTGGGGGAGAGACATGACATTATGGTCAGAGTCTCAGGGACAAAATATCCAATCTGGACATATTACTAATTAAAACTCAGTTTAAACACACTCCATTTATACTTTAAAGCACATTGCAATACAATGTTTTGTGAGCTTGTAGATCTGTTGTTTTTTAAAGAACTCTTGACAAATCTCCACAATATAGGCTACAGAAAAAGAAGGGTTCATTATAATTTGACAGTGAACCAGATTAATTATCCCAAAATGTTGTGATGAGTGTGATGCGTCTCAGCAAAAGGCATGTTAGAGCTGTGTCTCAACGTACCTGACCCATATTTGTAAATCCATATTTTTCTGCTATCCTGTTTGCAGACTCCTGGTCCCCGGATATTCTTATCGCCCAGTCATTTGTGTACGTCATTGTTTGACAGAAGTGGAATAGAGCACCAAACCAAAGCCCAATGTAGATCACCATTCCTGCTGAGCTGCATACAAACTCCTCGTTGCTGTCAACCTGCACAGGGGTGCTCTTCTTTGTCTTTTCGTTTGTACGTTATTTCTTACAGCGATGAACCTGAAGTCTGATCTCAGAGTATGTAGCCATATAGGCCTATATGTTCCATCCACACATGCTTTGAACAACTGCTCTACAAAGCAGTCGTTTTCCAACTGAAGCATCAAAGACTCAGCTTCATTAAGAATGCCTACGAATAGGCCACCTATCACATTACTACTTCAATATGGGCTCCAGAGCTCAGCTAGAATATCCTTTGTAAGAATCCAACCTGTTCGTCTTCAGCGATACAGGTCGAGAGGGCACCTAAACACCTCAATGATACATTTACAAAATGCTAAATAAAATAATCATTATCATCATCATCATCATTATCAAACTACTGCTGCGTTCACAATCATGCAAAGCTACAGTCTACCATTCATTGTCATTCTGAGCCAGCCTGTGTATCCCATATATGGAGTTCTGTGCCAGGCCAGTCTATGACATCAGTACCATGACATCATATTGATGACATCAGCGTAACAAACTTGAGCCACGTGAGACACCAAGTGTGAGCTAAAGCGATCGAAAAATCCTGGCATTAAGAGTGGGCGTAATATCATGAAACATAGCCGCAGCCCGCATTGCACCAGTGCTGATCACGCAGAATGAACATGACTTAATTGAAGGCATTTCATTACACACCAATACCTCCCATTCAGCTCCCCCTGTTTTTCTGTAGCATTAAATCTTTTGTTTGTGACGATTGTGACACATCAGACTGTATATTCTGATAGGCAGCATGCTGCCCAAACAAAATCATCATGGAGGAAGTCATTTTCACAGCTGTTCTCCTCTACTCCAGTGGTTCTCAGCGTGTGGTCCGAGGACCGACTCTGAGACTATCATTTTGTACAGTCTCAGACTAAAACTAACACTGAGGGCCCTTGAAATTATGTTTGACATTCGTCAGAGCAGAGTCTTCCCTGCCGAATGGCCCACTGCAACCTCTAAACACTATACCTATATAGGCTAAGAAGTTTAGGGATAAGGTGTATACGAAAATTGGACCCTTAGATTTATTCACCAAAAGTAACAACACTGTTCCCCCCAGAATAAGGATGCCAGGGTTCAAGTAGCTAATGGCCCAGTGGCCCTGTGTGCACCCGTCCCCAGGTCTTTAACCACCAGGCCCTGCTGAGTGATTGAACAGTAACACCAGTGTGATTAATCACTCACTGTAGCTGTAAGGTGGGAGAGAGACAGGTGAGAACAGGAAACACAATTCTACAGCTGTAACACCAACATTCGATGACTGAAATTAATTCGGACACTGTTACACGACTCACCCGCATTTTACTTTGCCTCCAAGATCCGATCCTGGTCACAGCACAGATGTAACACCCAGGTTTCTACCCTGGGTCTTCTGTGTGTGAAACCAAACATTTGACCCCTCATCCAAGAGGCAGTCTCACCTTGGTCAGGGGAGATTACGGTCCTTACACACCTGGGGGCTGGGGCTTTTTTCATGCGCTTTAATTCACCTGAAGATAAATTATTTATATTTAAGGGACTAAGCCCAAAGGGACTTCTTGGACCCTTATTTTATTTGTCTGTTTTTTTTCTTCTCCTTCTTGTGTGCTCTGTTGTTATTATTATTATTATTATTATTATTATGTCTGTCCGACTGTCTTTATCTATCTTTGCAACTGTGAATGAATGCAATGTATGTTGTAGTTGTTTTTAATGTTTTGTGTTTTGTAATATGTTTAGTGGGACCCCAGTAAGACTAGCTTACTGCCATGGCATCAGCTATGGGGATCCTTTTCAAATAAGCAAATAAACAAATGGTACAATATGAAGTGCACTGCTATGGCCTATAGTAAATCAGTGTTACATACATAATTGAAAAAATCTTGGAGACTTGGCATTCAGTAATTGCATGGGTCAATTATGATCAAAAGAAGAACATTATAATGATGTGTAAAAAGGGGGGGGAGAGGGCCATAAATAAAAATTAAGTCTGACACATTTGTCCATGTATACGGACATACGGACTCTCTCTCTCTCTCTCTCTCTCTCTCTCTCTCTCTCTCTCTCTCTCTCTCTCTCTCTCTCTCTCTCTCTCTCTCTCTCTCTCTCTCTCTCTCTCTCTCTCTCTTCCTTCATTGTCGCGCCCGGTCCCTTTACGCCAGGCCTGTCGCACTACATAATTATGTTTACGTTTACGCACGCGCGCGCACACACACACACACACACACACACACACACACACACACACACCTACGCACTGTGTTTGTTACAAGCTCCGTTTAAGTAAAAAGATTTAAACTACTCGTGATGTAACATTTCTTGACATGGACGTCCAGAAATGTCGTCAGTTTTACCCTTGGCTATAATGTTTTACCAGGATGGTGAAACAGAAGTCCTCCATTCTAACTCAAGTGAGTTTCTTCTGCAGGTGTTTGAGCTATAATTAGCTGCTTAGCATTTCACTTTGATGCTCCTTGGTAAA
Source organism: Protomyctophum parallelum (assembly GCF_964188405.1). Taxonomy (NCBI): domain Eukaryota; kingdom Metazoa; phylum Chordata; class Actinopteri; order Myctophiformes; family Myctophidae; genus Protomyctophum; species Protomyctophum parallelum. The sequence goes on from NC_139713.1 coordinate 26,871,695, forward strand.
GCAGCAATAAGTTAGTTTAGGATGAAGCATTGAATTTGACGTTGTTTTGTGTGATGTGATATGAAGTTAATAGTCAGAATATGTTGTATTATTGAGCTCTGTTTGATTGTGATGCTGAGATCATGAGATGCAGGCCTAGGCCCGATGATGAATTCCTGTTCTGTTCTTTAGCTACATAGAAGTGTCTATTTGTATGTCTCTAAATGTTTTGATGAATTGAACAATGTGGACCCTGTTGTAAACAAGTGTAATGCTTAATTGGGTCGTCCACTCACAGTTAACAGTCTTTGTATTGAGTTTGTGCTTGAAATGTACTGTCATTCTACAAACTGTTAATAAATATTTCAATCAATTCAATCAATCAATCAGACTCAGTAGTGTAAAGTAACTTGAGTACATTTGATTTTTGTGGAGTATTTCTGGCTATTTGGACACGTGATTCTAGGCCTCTAGAAATGTTTAAGATGTGGGGTGGGGGGGGGGGAGATTTGAATTAAATATTTTGCAAAACAGTCATGGAAGGGGGGACCTTCTGAGAGCTTCATGGGCAAAGATAATACAAATCTCAAATTGGGCCTCACAAGACCTCACAGACACCTAGCCCCTCTCGGAACCCTTCATAAAGCTTTTCTGAAATTTTGATGAGTTTTATGTAGGGTCCCTGTTCATGACTATATTTTCGTATGGGAATTCTGGAACGCGGATGATAAACATGCTCTCTAAGATCCTATCTGCGGCGTGTGACAGCCTTTTTTTGCTTGAGTTATTCTGAATTCGGGAACTTTAAGTACCTATACATCCCGCTGCGAATATCTCCTGTGGCGCGGAAGCCGTTAAGTATTTTTAATTTGAATTGTTTGACCGATTTGGTCGCTTTATTTCTTCTTGTTTGTTTACCGTTTATTGTACCGCCTCCCGGTGTGCGGTTGGCTTGTGTCGGCTACGTCCCTGCCTCTGATCTGCTCTGTCATAGCTATAGCGCCACTAGCTAGCCAGATAGGCGGTACAATGAGGTGTCAATAAACAAGGAAAGAAGAGAAGAATCAAAGCGACCAAATCGGTCAAACAAAGATTAAAAATACTTAACGGCTTCCGCGCCACAGGAGATATTCGCAGCGGCATGTATAGGTACTTATACTTCACATATTCAGAAACCCTCACACGAAAAAATGTCGTCAAAGAGCGCAGACAGGCGTTATCCATGTTGTTTATGTTTTATGAATGTCCGCGTACCAGGTGGCATGGTACTGATGCAACAGGACCCAATGCACTGGGTCTAACAAATGTCAGAAACTTCAGTAGCATTGGGTTCTGCTTGGAGGGCTAACCATAGACTGTAAAAAATATGGACAAAGCGTTCCCCGGGTCTAACATGAACGTAAAATGAAGCCTGTAATAATATGCTAATTCCTGATGTAAGTCGCCATCTTTGGTACCAGCTGGCCATTGGCTGGCTCCGTTTTGTATACCAGCTGGTCATTGGCTGCCCAGACAACGAGGCGGGACTTCCCCCCTTCTTCTCCGTTGGTTTTTATTTTGACTCGAGTGGGAGGGGAATCCCGATCATAGACTGTAATGGTAGCCACGCCCCTCAGAACATACGCGATGGTTTTTTTTCTTTATGGTCATTTTTTTAATTAATGGGACCATAATTTTCCAAAAAGAATATTATGACATTAGAAATGAGACTTTAAACTAGTGACTGGAAGAAGAAAGTATTCATGACCATGTTTATTAAGGTAATACAGTCTAGGTGAAGTTGGGCCAAAATACATGGGCCTCTATGGAGCTATGGGGCTTTTTGGGTCCGGTCCAGCGCCACAACAGGCCATTATATGAACTACCGATTTCAAATGAGGCTTCACGAAATATCTGGCTGACTGCCCCCCTGGGGCTAACAGACACCCAAGTGTGGAGAAATGTCACCCAATTATGCCAGATTTTGGTCCCAAAATAATTTCTTTCTAACCCTTCAAAAACACATTGTTTACGTGTTTTGTTTATTTTTGTACACTTTTATTTTGTTTTTAAAGGAAAATGATGCCTCATATGGTACCCTTGTCCTGGAATCATCCTTGAAACAACAGCTGAGAGGTACAGATTTGGCTCCCTGCCTCTCTCCATCTTCCTGGTTTGGAGTCATCCTTGGAACGACAGCGGTGAGTGAGCGTGCTGTGTAGGCCCTTCTAACGCATGCTATCTTACAAACACACATCATTAGGCCCGTCACGATTATGACTTAAAAAAAACAATTAATTAATTGTTTCTTGAATGAATAAAAATTTAACAATTTAATTGCATGGTACTAACGTCATGAATAAAACTTTTCTGACTTTTTTAAGGCTTTGTAAACAAAAGCTGCACAGATGACGAATAACTTGCATAATTCAATAACTTCATATGAAAAAATACTTGAGTAAAAGTAGCAGATCTACGATCTCAAAACGATTTTGAGCTTGATAATTCCACCATTTTTCAACATGGAAATGATTATGACTAACGATTATAACTATTCCAAAAGTATTGCGATTATCACAAATACTTAGGTGATTATGTAATAATTGTGACAGGCCTAAGGTGTGTGTGTTGGTGGGACGGGGTTCAGAATCTGTAATTGATTGGCCCGACGTTGAAATTGGCCCTACGTTGAATCTGCGAGCTGGACGATGTTGAATCTATGAGCTAGTGCACATGTGTACATGGTCGGCCCATAATGGGCAGGCAGGTCCTGCAGGTCTTACCAAAGTTCTTGCTGTGGGCCACAATGGAGCGGAGATGAACCCAGCAAACCCTAGTATGACCCGACCGTGGTCCAGTGCGCCCCAGCGACTCTGCCTCCCGTATCTCAGGGGAAGCAACGTTTTTGGTTTCAGGTGGTTGACGTTGAATCTCTTGTAGTTTTCTTGTCAGGTAGCCAATGTTTAATCTCTTGTAGTTTTCTTGTCAGGTAGCCAATGTTTAATCTCTTGTAGTTTTCTTGTCAGGTAGCCAATGTTTAATCTCTTGTAGTTTTCTTGTCAGGTAGCCAATGTTGAATCTCTTGTAGTTTTCTTGTCAGGTAGCCAATGTTGAATCTCTTGTAGTTTTCTTGTCAGGTAGCCAATGTTGAATCTCTTGTAGTTTTCTTTTAACGTTGCCAACTGTTGAATCTCTTGTAAAATGGTAAATGGTAAATGGTGCATTTATATAGCGCCTTTATCCAAGGCGCTTTACAGAGATTGTGCATTACATTCACCCATTCACACACACATTCATACACCGATGGCAGCGGAAACCATGCAAGGCACCAACTAGCACATTGGGAGCAATTAGGGGTTCAGTGTCTTGCTCAAGGACACTTCGACAGTAACTCTGGGGGAGCCCGGGTTCGAACTGGCAACCTTACGGTTACCATCCAGGCACTCTACCCCTGAGCCACCGCCGCCCCTCTTGTAGTTTTCTTGTCAGGTAGCCAATGTTGAATCTCTTGTAGTTTTCTTTTAACGTTGCCAACTGTTGAATCTCTTCTAGTGGCATAAATTAACAGATATGAATTAATGCAGGTCCATAGTATACCGTATTATTTACCGTACTATAGCTATTAAAACATTGTAGTGTTGTGGCTGTTAATGGACTGTGTGTTTATGTGTGTGTGTGTTTCATTCAATGAAACAATTTACGAATTTCATTTCTTCAAGACAATCTACGAATTTCATTTCATTCCTTCAAGTCAATCGACGATTTTCATTCGTCTGTCTGTCTGTCTGTCTGTCTGTCTGTCTGTCTGTCTGTCTGTCTGTCTGTCTGTCGTACGAATAGCTGCAATATAGCTGGGTGACCTAAAGTGGCACTGTTGAGCAGCCTAAAAGGGCTTATTGCTTGTCCCGTATATATTTATTTTGTGTAATGAGAACAAAACATGATTATTACATGGCGATAAAGCAACACACATTGTCTTTCCGTAACGAGGTTGATTGTCCACAGCATATGAACTCATCCATCGCCAAATGGCAGGAGCGATAGTTCAGCTACCGCCACCATAGACTTGTTTTAGAACGAGTTGTAAGATTTGCGGTAATTCACGATTATAATTTTTTTCAATTAATGTCCCTTTAAAAATAAGGGCCATAATACGTCCTTGGCAGCTGGGGATTTCATGAAAAAGAAGTTAAATAAGTCCTTGGCAGTGGTTGAGTGAATGATGCCTCAACTACAGTATATGGTCAATCTAGTTTTGATGAGAAATACTCACCAGTGACAATCATAGTTTACTTCGAGTCCTCATGCCCCCAATGTCTCCTGACCTTTGGTAGGGCTACTCTGTGATCTCCCCCCCAGCACCGCCACCGGGACACCCGATCCGGGGCACGGCACTAATGTAACACCCAGGAATTGAACCTGGGTCTCCCACGGGGGAAACCAAACATACAGTACCGCTCAGCCAAAAGGAGACATCAATTATTTCTTGATGAAACTCAAGATAACAAGACAGCGTGGGGTCTAATAACAGCGTGGCTTCTTTGTGGATCTCGGACGTCATATGACCAATCTGTGTCATCAGTCATCAATGACATCAGTGCTACTGTGATGTCGGTCATCTCCATATTTAGGCAATGTTTCAGCCCAATCCGACCTTCATTTACTTTCAGTATAAACTTTAAGTTCTAAGAATTAAAACCATGGCCTATATTGGCAGCATTTGCCCGACAGATGCCCGACAGACGCATGCACTCTCTCTCCCAGACGAGTTGACTCAAAATACTGTCAATGGGCGTGCAGCTGTGACATACTACCCCTGGGCCTGGCCCATAGAGTATTAAAAGGATAGAGAGCGATAACCCCCCCCCCCCCCCTGCTATTCATTTCAGTGGCGTTTTGAAGCACACGGAAGAACCGTCTACTTCTGTGCAAAGTGCAAACGGGCGCTCAATGTTAAACCCCAGCTGCACGGGTCATAACTCCATGGGTCCGCCTGCAGTACCACCTCTTACCAGTGCTTCAACGTTGGAGAGCTGCACTGGGGGCTTGGCCTCGCCCCGTGCCAGGCCCCCTCTGGAACGACAAAGACAGCATCTGCTCGGAGTCCACTCATGGCAGTGGATTTTAAGTTGGCCTATGACTCATGGGCCTTTATTGGGCCCAGCTGTTCCCTATTCTGGGGTTGCATCCTTTCAAAGGCTGCATTGGAGGACTTGATTGCATCACAGTAAGGTGACCAGGGCAGCTGTACGGAGAGTCCGTGCTGCTGGAAGAGCTCCCCCACGGCTGCATGGATCTTCTCTGATTGGTCAGTACTGACGGGGCAGGTTCTCTGATGGGTCAGTACTGACGGGGCAGGTTCTCTGATTGGTCAGTACTGACGGGGCAGGTTCTCTGATTGGTCAGTACTGACGGGGAAGGTTCTCTGATTGGTCAGTACTGACGGGGCAGGTGGATCTTCTCTGATGGGTCAGTACTGACGGGGAAGGTGGATCTTCTCTGATTGGTCAGTACTGATGGGGCAGGTGAAGAGCTCCCCCACGGCTGCACGGATCTTCTCTGATTGGTCAGTACTGACGGGGAAGGTTCTCTGATTGGTCAGTACTGACGGGGCAGGTGAAGAGCTCCCCCACGGCTGCATGGATCTTCTCTGATTGGTCAGTAGTACTGACGGGGCAGGTTCTCTGATTGGTCAGTAGTACTGACGGGGCAGGTGAAGAGCTCCCCCACGGCTGCATGGATCTTCTCTGATTGGTCAGTACTGACTGGGCAGGTGGATCTTCTCTGATGGGTCAGGACTGACGGGGCAGGTGCTGGCAGTTCACTGACTGTTCATGGCATCTACTTTGGCTGTTTGTTCCCGTCGGTTGTTGGATAGCTGGTTGGGCTGGGGCAACAATATCTTGGCGGACTGTTGTTTGTGGGCGCCAGATGTTCCCGAGGGGCGATGCTTACTTTGGCTCTTTTGCTTTTGCACTAATAAAGAACAATTGTCATTTTGCCCATATGGATGTGTGCCCACAGAACATCCACTGCTCCCTGACATTCTAGTATAGACCATTTTCCAGGCCGATGATGCACTCATACTGGATATCCGCCAGCCCAAACTTAAGGTGCAGCATTTTATCGTCCAATAATTTGGACGATAACACTGCAGCTGTGCTTCCAAGCTCCTGTCACAGTCTGAATCCGCGTTACCATGGGTGACACTCCCGGAGAGCACCATAGATATGGTACATATAGTGGCCATCGGACAGAATTCCTCTACGGACCCTGGTGAGAGAAGATCCTGTGTCGATATACTGTATGCCTGAACTTGTTGTTTTGCAGCTTGCAGTCAAGATAGATATCGGCCTATCTGACTGGTCAATATTCAGTGGGAGGGGAGGAGAGATGGGACTACAGTTCAATCACTGTGTTATTTAATGCTTTCTGTGAGGTGGAGAGGGACTCGGCGACACTCTCTCTCCCTTACTTATCTCCTGCCTCAACCCACTCTGCTTGTCTTTACATGAGCTGGAACAGTCCCTGAAGTATTGGCCAGAAACGTATTGCCTCTTGTAGGGCACTATAGAAACCTTCATTGGCTGAACACAGATATGCTCTTGGAGTTGATCAGGACAGAGCGCTTGAAGCGCTTGTCCTTCCAATGCCAACACAAGGTGGGCAGCCGCTTCGTTGTCAGACCAGCCTATGAGTTGAGATGCTATTTCAACCTGGATGTTAATAGACACTGTTGGTGCGAGCCACCAGCGTAGCAGGGGAGTCATGGGTGTCGCCGGGGACCGGGGACACTGAAAAAGCAACTCGTCAGTAAAACAGGAGGGTGAGGTCTGGGAAAATCCAGTAAAAGCTGTGGTAGGGAAATACTCATACTACAGTCTCCTTGGCACTGGGCAGTGGAACTTGGGTGGATCTTGAGGATGTATTTTTTTTAATGCAGAGCTGTCAAGACCGTCAAGACCAGAAAGTAGTTTTTTGCCACTCAGTAGGCGTTCCTGCATAACTTCTGGGTTTGATGATGATGTCACGCGCACACCCTCTATAGCTTGCAGTGGAGCCTTCTGGCCAGAACAGTTTTGACCTGTGGGTGCATTCCAAAAAAGTACAATTTATGCAAGGAGGTTGTACAATTGTACCAAAATACTGTGTACTGTTTGGAGAGCAGAAAAAGCTCTTTCTGTAGTGGCTTTGTGACAAGAGCTGATGTTTGCCTGACTGCAGCGCAAACAGTCCAACAAACAATTGCTGGGATGACGGGGTCCTTCAAAATCCTTTTAGCTGTGCTCTCTCGGGCACCTCCTGGTGTGCCGCGGGGCCCCGCAAGTGGTGCACAACAGGCAATATTGTACACTACTCTGTTTGGGGCAGTGGGTGGGTGGGGTTAGGGTGGTTTGAGACATAATTATTTCAGAAAAACAAAATCTTTCTGAAACGCAACTGTATTTAGTATATATATGATATGTTAGAACTGACAAAACATGTTGGTGATGATATTGTTTGGGTCTATTCAGACTGTCGCATAAGGCAGGCAGCAATGTCTTATAATATCTTAGCAAAATAGGATTCCTCTTTTCTTTCCCCCATCACTGTGTTTTCTGATTGGAGTCAAAATGATGCATGACTTCATTTGCATGATTTGTAGATTGGACATATAATTAGAAAGCGCTGTTCTCTGCACCAGTAACAATCATCCTTCTCTTCATTATGGTTTAGTCCCCTTTGTTCATTTATTTAGCATTCGCTAAATAAGCCCTGCTTCTCAAAGTGGAGACCCCTAGGGGTCCTTGAGGAGGTTCCAAGTAGCCTGGTTAACCACAAACATTTAATTTCAAATTAAGGGTTTTCAAGGGGGAGTGGTTAACCAGGCTTGGTTTCAAGGGGGTCCCCAGCTAAATTATTTATTGTTCGGAACCAAATGGACCCTTGCAGGTCTGTAACTCTATTTGTACCATAATGGGTGTGTACACACACACGCACGCACGCACTCTCAGAGTTAAATTAACATACAATGCAGTAAAGAAAAATATCAAAATGGGGTGGGCTAATGGAAATCAAACTGTGGGATCCTTGAAATAAAACATGAAAAAATAAATGTTGAGGAGGATCATGGGTTTATGCAGTGAGCCAATTCGGTTTACAATATTTTCTTTGCCTCACAACATGGATTATTACTGTACAGACGTTGTTCTTGGCGAGCACTGGTGTCATAATTATGTCGCTAGAGAGATCAGCTTCATATTTATGAGGTTATAATAATTGTGATGCATACCGGAGGATATCTGCTAATTAACTGGAATTATACTGTAGCTATACCTCTCTTTTTTTGTTGCATTAAGCCTCTGTGGTCTGCTGATTCGCTGCTCTGGGAAAGAAAGCCGACTCAGTATACTTTATCAATTTTGAGGTAAAGGAGCACCTGGTAATATAGCACATTTCTCATTATTACACATATTAAACTGTGACAAAATAAAAGGATACCCTGTACGATGTGATACCTATGGAATTATGTAAAATCTCACACATTACAGTTGTGACATTTTCAAGTCAGTTTTCTGTAAATGTACAATGGGCTGTGCATGGGTGGGGGTGATGCAATTCTTACAATTAGCTGGCTAACTTCTTGCTTTGTGAAGCCCCCCGATCTACAAGCTCACATTGTGTTGCAATGTGAGCTTGTAGATCAACTATTTTCACTGAGCAAGCTCGTCGAACAAGTATACAGTATACTGTATCATGCTCAAGTGCATGAATGAATGCATGTTAAATGCCCAATTATTTCTCTTGGATTGAACTTGTAAATGAAAGGTTCAATATGCACACTCTTTATCATATAGTGCTCTTTGGAGGAGAAAATAAACTGGATGAAAGCTGAACAGAACAAAGAAAAAGCACCTCTCGGCAAAGCAGTCAAACGACTTTGAAGTTATCCAACAGGTCCTCGAGAGACCGACTTTGATGTTCATACGTTTTCTCTCAAACAGCGTTAAATTCCCATGAAAAGAATTGTCAAAAAATGTTCTTGGGCATGCACCTTGTGTGGAAACGGTCATGAACCTTCTTACTGTTTTGCAAGCTGTCAATGTACACAGATACAGCTATGGGTTTCCTGCGTGCACCCCTGGGGCAGGGTGTCTAAATGTTCCATTCTAAAGTTTTACTTTGGTTTGTTTGGACTATTTGCTGATTTGTATTTGTATTCCGACAGTTTGAAAACACAGAACCTGATTAGCTATTTAGAGGGTCCTTGACTTGAAAAGGTTTGAGGCTTTGAGCACCACTGCATATTTATACGTTTTTCAGAAAACTGTTAGCATTTAGAAGACATTCTTTCTTAACGGGTTAAGAGGCTTCTGGGTTTGTTTTCATACCGGTAGGGCTCGGTTTTGCTACAGCTCAGACCGAGGCATAAACATTTACCTGTGTGTGTGTGTGTGTGTGTGTGTGTAAGATGTTAAAAGTATTTAGGACGTCCGTTGAGCCGATTCTACTCTATGGCAGCGAGACATGGACACTTTCAAAGAAACAAGAGAATCGGTTGGATGGCACTTACACCCGCCTTCTAATGAGAGCGCAAAATCTGTCTTGGAAGAGCCACCCATCGACTGATCTAATATACGGCAACCTTCCCCGTGTTTCTTCACTAGTCCGATCCAGAAGAACACAGTTTGCCGGCCACTGCTACAGAGCTGACAATCAAGTTATATGTCCCTTCTTCTCTGGAGTCCTGCCTCAAAGCAGACCAGAGGTAGAAAACTGTCGTTCCCTGATGTCATCGCTAGGGACACATGCATCAGTAAGCAGGAACTGGGGATGGCAATGAAGGACCGGGAAGTCTGGCGTGGCATTGTGAAATCCATGATCTCGACCGCGGTCGTAAATTTTGATGATGACTGTAATGTATCATTGCTTACTGGGGGGAGGGGATTGTTTACCCATAGCACTGTTCAGTAAATTATAAAAATCCATCCAGTAGCACTAGCACGTTCCATGCAAGCCTTTTCTGGTTCAGGGCTCACCACGTTCGCGGCCCAACCATCTGACTGATCAGTGGAACTAACGTAGTATACATTAAGTTCCTATTTCTCTGTATCACATTGAATACCAACCTATTTTAGAGGGGTACACCGGTTTAAAAATGCCATTAACAATGAACAGTGAGTTTAATGTTTGTTTTGTCCGTCACTGAGCAAATCGACACATGTCAGAGGAAAACCTCGGCCAATAAGGGACCACGATTCTTATAAACTGCTATTTTGTTATGTTAAATTGATGTCATATGTCATACAGTATGCGATGTTGGTAAAGCGCCCCTCACCTCACACGGGTGTATTTTATTTATTAATACATTCATCTTACAGTGTTGTGTTGTGCCAATTATTTGGGGGCCCACTTGCAATATCCCAGTGGGCCCCATGGGAATGGCTGCAGTTTCGTCACGCTGCAATTTGGGCCGGTGGCTTTATACAGTAAGCTGCTTGTTTTACACATACTGTACTCAATTTGACCAGTGATGTCAGTCATGTCTGTCTGATTGACTGTAACATCCTCCTTTGTTGTGAGTGTGTTAAAGTGAAACATCGCCACATAATAAAGTGAACTCGCTATAGCAGCCATAAGCTCAATGACTCGTGCAGCATTGCTGTATAGCTTGGCTGTTTGCTCCCCCAGTATGCAGGGACAGTTGTATTTGCTTTCATATGCCTATTATGCAAGCTTGTTGATGCCTCCAGACACAGTTATTTTCTGCCTCTCCCTTCATTTCCAGTGGGCGCCCGCCAGTGATGTTGCAATGAATTGCGTGAACCAACTTCTGACCCTTGATGTTTCTTGCACGGGGGCTTAAAATAGGCCCAGTGTTCCTCCATGGCCCTTTTTGCATAATTTATACTTTGTCGTGTGATGGTGTCAGGCGCCGGAGACAGCCAATCTGCAAGCTCTGCTACGAGCTGAACTTGTAGATTACCCATTTTCAATTGCCTGATACCAAATCGCAAGGAAAAAACTGTCTTTTGTATTCCCTCGCTGCTCTTCGGCCTTGACGGGGATAAGTCTGGATAACCAGTGACGACCTCAAGACCATCCACCTGCTATACTACAGCAGCAGCTACTGTATGTCGCTTGACGGCGGTGTTGTTTGCAGAACATCTGTTATTTTTGGTGAGCGTCACGATAATGCGACAAAACCTATATGAGGCTTTACTGTGACAAAACTGCTGCCTCGCTTCCTCTCAATCTGAAGCTTTCCTCTCTTTTGTGTTCCAGCCCCCTTTCAATAGTGCTGCACCGCTGCTGACTAAATACTTACCTGCCTCGGCCCAACCTCCATCTCTCTCCTCCTTTCTCCTCGTCCCCTCTCTCGCACGCGCGCACACACACGCACACCTGGCGGACCAGGAAAATCCTCCTCGCCGTCTATTTACTACTTGTGAGGGACATCTGTCCCTCACAAGTGTAGTAATGCACGCACGCAACCATGCACACTCTTTTCTCCCTGGGTTCTTTGTAGCGCACTGCAGGCTCAGATCCTCCGTGCTCTGCTCTCTGGGTAAACGTGCTCCAGTCTGTCGTCAGGATTACAGGCCGTGCTGTAGCGGATTAATGACTGACAACTCTACACTCCTCACAGCAGCACGGAGGGAATATGTACCTCGTTGTGTAGGAGAAGAAAGAACTGTGGGAGAGATAATGCACTGTATTGGTGAGAGAACAATTATGTTAGCTGTGGCTGTGTGAAGTGTTAATACCTGCTCCAATTTCCGATGTAGGCTGCTTTTAATGGCGTGGCTAGCCATCTATAAGAGGGTCGGCCGGTGTGTTTGTCCGGAAGTCAATAGGGCTTGAAACTTGTCATGAGTAGGCCCATAGGTCAGGAGCCTATCTTTCTGTAGCATGAGGTGGCTTGATGTACAAGTACCCGCTGGACATGACTCTAGTATGTCACATTTGGTACAAAGTACACCCCCTGGAAATTACTCTAGTATGGCACATGTGGTACAAAGTACACCCCCTGGAAATGACGCTAGTACAGTATGTCACATGATGTACAAGTACACCCCCTAACACCCCCTAGAATTACACTTTCACATGAGCTACCAAGTACACCCCCTGGACATGATGCTAGTATGTCGTAGGGACTTAACCCTCAATCCAACCCTTGCTTGAGTGCCAAGCAGGGAGGCATCAGGTCCCATCTGTATAGTCTCCCAAAGCTCAGGGCAGACTCTAATCATAAGGCCACTGAGCTGAGCAACCCAACATCATGATGACATGATGACGTCCTCTGACTCCTCCGGTGACGTTCAGGACTAGGCCAGATCCCAGCCCTTATGGGAATGATCTTTTCCAGGACGTCTTCACCAGTTGAAATAATATAGCTTATTCTGGGCCAGATCTGACTAGTTATGAATGATATGACTTAAGTTGATCTGGCCTCGATCGGACTCTCTCTGATTCATCCAGGGACATCCGTCTTAGTGGGCAGAATTTATGTTGGTTGAAATCAGGTGATATTCTGGGCCAGATCTGACTGGTCTTGGTCTAATTCGCCCAGGTCCTGACCGTGCTTGCTGGGAGCTTTCACGCCTTATGCTTAACCTGGAAAAAGCAACAAAAATGATGGAGCTTACGCAAAAACGGATTTCACCCACATCTTTAAACCTGTAAGCAAATAAAGACAGTCATTCTAGATAATAGATCAGTGGTTCTCAAAGTGGGGTCTGAGGACCCTCAGGGGTCCTTGGGTGGGTTCCAGGGGGTCCCCAGCAAAATGTGTTAGCATCACTATCATTGTATCCCCTTATCGATATTTTATATACGTTTTATCCCTGGCACCATCAATATATTTGTGGGTCCTGTACTTGTAAAGGTTTGAGATCCACCATGACATCATAGAATTGATGACTTCACAGGCTGGCCACGTGAGGTCTGAGATCCACATAATGAGTACACATGGCCACACACACACCTGTGTTTTCCCCACATTTGCACCTCATTGGAGTGTGAGGTGCAGTTCATTTTGAGAGCCCTGAGACCTCTGGTGAGCTGTATTTGGTATGCACGCACGAAGCGAAAGAGAAAAGTTGGCAGCCACAGTACGGCTGCCCAAATGCTCAGCCAAGTGCACTATCTCTGGACACTCAGGCCAGGGGCACTTTTCTGAAAACGTGTACAGAGAGAGATCACCCTCCGGAACATTTGAGAGTGTGTATGTACTGTTCAGCCCGATGAGACAGCCTGGAACATCAATACTCCAATAACTGTTCCGCAAACCAACAAAACAATCAGCTGCCTTCCTCCCCGATGCTTTGTTCTTAGTGCAGTGGTTGTGTAAATGGAAATAAAAGACATGGTGGGCCAACAACGACACTCTTCTCACTCTGAGCCTCAAATCCTCTAAAGCACTGATTTTCCACCAGGGAGTCGGGGTCGCTTACAAGGCTGTAACTGAGTGTACAAATGGTGCCATTTGTACACTCAGATTTAAGTAAGCACTGAGGATTTCCCTTTCTTTTTAAGTGTAGTTTGTGGTCATAGAGTAAAAGTATTGGCATCAAAATGTACTTAAAGTACAAAAAGCAGAAAGTACTCACTATGCATATTGCATAATGTCCCATTTCATGTACACAAATATTTAGAAAATAGTCAATGTATAGCCAAAGTGTTGTCTGAGATTTAGTGGAGTAGAAGTAAAAGTATTGGAAATACGCAAGTAAAACTGTACAGTACTGAAGTAAATGTACTTAGTTACTTTCTGTGTCTGAGCAGCAGCCGTATGAGAGCCAAGATGCTCTGCATGCATGCCCTCCTTGTGTCACTTTGCATAATCTAAACACACGCATGCATGCACACACACACACACACACACACACACACACACACACACACACACACACACACACACACACACACACACACACACACACACACACACACACACGACAGGCTCTGATATCGGTCGTGGCTTCCCTGTGGAAGTGGAACAGCATGTGACCGGTCTATGACGTCAGTACTGTTGTCTTTGTGTCTTGTTAAGACATATTTTTCAAGAAGGGGGCCCTGTCCAAAATAGCAGCGATACAAAAAGCTGCTGCAACAACATAAAACAAACAAGCAACAAGTTATATCTCAACGTTTCAGCACAAATCCAACGTGTGTGTGTGTGTGTGTGTGTGTGTGTGTGTGTGTGTGGTGTCACACACTTTATAATATAGACTTTTTAAGACATCTCTTAAAGCACGTTTCCTAGTGTAAATGACTCATTATTATTATTATTTTTTTAAAGATATGTTTTTGCGGCTTACGCCTTTATTGATTTTTTAAGGGATAGAAAGTAGGCTGACAGGAAACGGGAGAGAGATGGGGGGATGACATGCGGTAAAGGCCGTGTCGGGTCCGGGAGTCGAACCCGCGGCACACCGCGACTGGATCACCAGTCCGGTGCCCAGACCGTTACGCTACGGCCTGGGCCAAATGACTCATTATTAACCTTATAAATTCAGAGAACCGCCTGAAGCCGCAATGACAGAATGACACAAAGCTAAAGCAGTTGTGGTAAAATAATTTTATAGAGCAGTAATCCATATCTGAAATAAAGCATCCAAGCAGAATAGCTCTGACATATACAGAACTAAACTCTCTTATGTCTCATTTATTATAATATATTTTATTATATAATCTCTCAGCTCATGTGTGTGTGCGCGTGCGTCTGTGTGTGTGTGTGTGTGTGTGTGTGTACTGTACATATGTGCAGTAGTAGCATTTTATCAATTATATTAAAAGTTTTGAATATGGGTCATATTTGTTTTCTTTTTAAATATATCTTGTGACATATAAAAGCTGGTGTTCTGACCCTCATTCGTCCATTAGTGAAGATGAATTCTCTCAATCTCTCTCTCTGTATCTTTGTCTTCATACTCCGTGTATGCTCGGTTCCTGATGATCTGTTATATTGTCTCTTGTCGTCAGGCAGAAACCTTGTATCTTCATGTTTGAACTTTCTGTAAATGAATGCCCCACTTCATCATACTACAGTGTCACTGAATAGTAGCAAAAATAGCCAATCTACAGCTTGTAGTTCAGGTTTTTCCTTTTTTAACTGAAAGAACGTGTTTAATTGTGTCTGTGGGTTGTATAAATATTGAACCAATAAAAAAAGCATTCACAAGAGATAAATAATAACTTAATTGAAATGAATCCATTTGGAATAGCTTTTTTTCTTTCTTTTCTATTTTCTGCAACATAACAGTGTTGGACACACAAGGTTTCCACCCCACAGCGATATATATATATATATATATGCAGCTACCTCTCTTCAGAGTACCCCCCCACACACACACGCACACACACACACTATATTCTCTTCATCCTTTCCTAATTGCATCCTAACTCGGTAGTGATATTGCAGACTAAACTTCTTGGGTTTTATTTGACTTCAGCACTTTTTCTGTTTCACCTCCCTGCACCAATATCAAACCTGTTTCACCTCCCTGCACCAATATCAAACCTGTAGTTGCTGAAGATGCACTTTCAGCACAGTAACAACACCTGTGAGTCCCGTCATCAAACATCATCAACCAAACAGTCATGTCGTCGCTGTCGGGCACAAACCTTGTATCGCCCATATTTCATCTTCTTTAGATTATTTTATGCTTATTATTTTATACTGCCAAAAAAGATTGCAGACGTAGAAACCTCACGTTGCGTTGTGTGCTTGTAGATCTGCTATACTTGCTATCCTTGGCAGGGAGTGGCGGGAGATGTATATAATGTGTTTCTTTTTACATTTTTCAACATTTTCTACTACAGTATATGACACACCAATGAAATCAAGAGCTTGTGAATGAATTAGAAGTATCGGTTTTGGACATACAAGGTTTCCACCCGACACAGACGATATGTTAACCACCCGATCCGTATTCTGGGGAAAAACCTTAGCAGAAAATAGCAGATCTACAAGCTTACAATGCGCCACAACTAGCCGCCTTGTGAGATTGTAGTTCGGCGATTTTCAGATATTTAGATATTTATTGTGAAAACAGAAAAGTTACTAGTAGAGCCCTGTGGGACTCCGCGCAACAACATATTGGGTTTAAGTGGAAACCCATTAGACCTGTTTAATATACACCGTTGCCATTTTAGATGTTGCTATACATATATAGCAACATCATTAAATGTTTTTTTTTCTTATAAAAATGTCACATATTTATTTTCTTCAAAAAACTGTTTTAGAATCGGCCTCGGGTCTAAATGGGTTAATTGGTTACCTTCTTGAAACTCTAAGGTGTTTCACCACCCATGGTTTGTCATGTATGCTCGCCATCCCATTGTCCACTGTGTCCACTCACTGTCCCAATGTCTTATGATCCAAACGGCCACGTCTGTCCTTTGTCAGAGGAAGTACAGCATACATACAGCATCAAAGTGTCCTTTCCTTGCCGCCTCCTCCTCGCTCCTCCTTCTCCAGCAGCACTCAGAGGAACCAGAAGCATTTCTTGCGGTTCTTCTTGGCGGCTGCGGTGGTGTCGGCATGGGGGGGCCGTGGCGGCTGAGGAGAGTCCTGGCGGTGGGGCGTGGCGGGCTGCTGGGGACTGGCGGCCCGTGGCGAGCCCTCCGGAGGGTCGCCCACCTTCCACGTACGCACCACTTGTCCCTCCTGCAGACGGAAGTCATGCTCCACACTGGAGGAGAGCCATACAAAGGGAGAGAGAGAGTTTCAGAGAGTGTAGAGGGGCCAGGAGGTTTCTGATTGATTTAAAGGGGGGGTAATACGTGATGTTTTTGTAACAAAACTATATTCAAATCTAAATCAAATTTGAGTGTTGGGCCAGTAACGGTCTCCAACCTCCAACCTCAGCCTAAATATATATTCACAGTCACACACAGACACACACTTACACCTGCTTTATGTTGTACAAACAGAAATACTACAGATGCCAGGTTGAAAGTGCTTAATTAGGTGTTTGAATACTGACGATTCAACTCCCAGGGGGATCCCATCCAATCCTACAGTTGAAAGACGGCAAAGGAGAAAATGTGTGAAGCTGCCTACTGTACACATAGTCGGTCACATGACAACATGGCTGGAGGGCCTCAGCACATACAAGAGGTGTGTGTGAACACCCCTCCTATAAACCACGTAGGTAAGCATTAAAGAATAATATTCGATAGATATAGGGGACCCTAATAAGGACGATATTTATTGACCGAATAACTTCTGTCAGCAGTTCTATGCAGAGTATAAAATTGTGCTTTCCCTCACGAACTCTTTCTGCCCTCCTCTCCCGCCCACCCACCCACCCACCCATCCACCCACCCATCGTCTCTTCTCTCAATTTTTTGTTTCTTTGCTGCTGTTCTTGCTGATTATGCAGTGGCCTAGTTAGGCGGCGTTTCTCATCACAAGCACAGATGCTGGAGTTTTGAAGAGCGGAGAACTCCCTCGGTCCGGGAGAGCACTGTGTTGCGTAAGGAGGAAGGAATGAACTAAGCAGAAGGACCCAGAATTTGTCAGGCTAATAAAACAACGATGCAATGTTATGAAGAGAAGGATTATCCCTCATGTCCTCAACCCCCCACATTGCCTATCTCTCACCCTGCTGTTCTAAGACCTGAGGCCGATTCTACAAATGTCTTCTAAATCCTTACGGTTTTCTGAAAAACGCATGTTGCTATATCAGTGGTTCTCAAACCTTTTCATGTCAAGGACCACACAAAACTACCGTATATGTATTTGGCCGTGAACTGAACCCTCATCTCAAAATACGTTGTTCCAGGGACCCCCAGAAGCAAAAATTTGAGAGATCTACAAGCTCATAGTGGTTAATTAGGCTGAAATTTGCACGAAGTGACGCACTATGAGCTTGTATATCTGCTGAATAGCTATACACGGATGCTTTCTTGGTTTCAATGGCTTCATTTCAAAGACCCCCAGTTTGACATGCATTACACCATACGATACGATTCTTATCTCGGGGAGGGAGGGAGGGAGAGGGGGGGGGGGGGGGGAGGTCATCAATAAAATCTATCTATACTGTAAAATCTTTAAGCATGCACTCACACATTCGCATGTAGCATATGTTTGCCCTATACACACCCATTCATGGGAGGGGGAGCGAGGGAAAGGGGGAGAGGGGGGAAACTTGTGTGTGTGTGTGTGTGTGTGTGTGTGTGTGTGTGTGTGTGTGTGTGTGTGTGTGTGTGTGTGTGTGTGTGTGTGTGTGTGTGTGTGTGTGTGTGTGTGTGGAGCGGACGCATGCTGCACGCAAGCCTCAGTGTTCATTTGGGTAGGAACGCACCGAAAGCAGATGATATACGTACATTGCTGCACAGTAAATGGTAAAAAGTGAGTGGGTACTGCAAAAAGTACTCAAACTGATTTATTCTCTCCGATTCTATAGTATTCTATATAGCTTGTTGAATGGGGGAATAAAGCTACTTCAAAATGGAAACCTCTTTGGCTTGAAATGGAAAGTGAGTGTTTCGGTGGCAGCTCGAAATAAACCTCCACAGCGGCATATCTTTTTTTACGAGGAGTGATGGAATCGGTCTGTAAAGGTTGTACCTTTCTGAAATGGAAATAGTAAAAGTGCTCCAGTCCCACATGTTCTCAGCTACCTACAGATCAGACCCCCTCCCAGCGAGACTCTTTTCGTGTTCTATAGTAGCTACAATATGTACCCCCCCCTTGTGAATGTGCAAAACGAATCTCCCCAGTCTATACAGCGCTGCGTGATCAAGGTGAACAGGCACTGGAGGCAGCTGTCCGCCCTCAACGCTAATTATCTGCACGCTGTTTGCCACAAACAGCGGCAAGCAGAACGCTGTGAAGCTCCTCTGCCATCCCCCCCCGCCTACTGCACTCCTCTCCTTTCTACCGCAAAACGTATTTCATGGGGTCTGGATTTATTTCCAGTTTCACATAAGGTTCTCAGAACCTAATCTTGGGCCCTGCTCAGGCGGTGGTACTAACACTGAGATCTAGGAACCCAGAATGGAACTAACGTTCGTTATAATTGAAACGTAAACTAAATATAATCACAGAACTTGCAGGTTCTGAATAACTAACCAATAGCCTTGCAACTGTCTTTTGGTTCATTATCTTTGAATTTATTATCAAATAACTAGGTAACTACTGTCATCAATCGTTTTAGCATACTGTAACTATAACTAATGATAGAAGGCCGGGATGAGAGAAGTCTACCAGATAAATTCATTTTTTTCTTCCTAATAACTACAGGACATTAGCTAGCTAGCTATAGGTACGCTCTAGGTCGTCCTCAGACGAGCCTTCCATCGTCGCTTCCAGTCATCCCGGTTCTCCATACATCTGGCCAGCTCGTTGGTGCTTTGCGCTCCTGCATCTTTCTTGAGTACATCCACAATTATGTTAGTATGGGACGTCCTCGTGACCGGTGCCCGTGTGTTGGTTCCCACAGCACCAGTTTGCTGCCTGGGAGCTCTTGGTGTCTTTGGCAGTGTCCTGCGAGTCTCATTCTCCTGGCTGCTATTTTGTCGCTCACCCTGAATATTCCGGCAAACAGATTATCGTTAACATGTGTACTCTTGCTGATGTTGAGCACTACACGTAACATTCTGGTGTAGCACCCGTCTAGAGCCTTCTGCAGAGTTGGCTTCAGGGTCCAGCATTCACTGTTCTATCGTCACGTAGAAGACCCTGAGTTTGAATTGTCGGGGGATGTTGGAGTTCCATACACTGGCCATGCCATTCAGGGCCCTCCATGCAATTGCCTTCCTCAGTTTTAGAGTCTTGCTCTGTTGAGTTGACCCATGAGCCCAAGTACTTGAAGTCATTGACTTCCTCCAGAGCAGTGCCTACTGTTGTTGTGAGAGGTGGATATTCTGTTCGAAATGGATGTTATAGGTGATCACCTCAGTTTTCTTGGCATTCAGCCGAAGGCCAACCTTGGCACACTCAGACTCCACTCTGTTCAAGAGCTCCTGTGCTTGCTCCATGTGGTTGGAGAGCAGGCTGATGACATCCGCGTAGTCTAGGTCTGTCAGGACTACTGCAGGTGTCTTCTTGACCTCCTTGGCGTAAGAGTGAGGCCAAGATCCTGCTCTCGTCCATTGATGCCCTTCCTTAATGCGTAGTCCAGGAAGATGACAAAGAGGAAGGGGGCTATGGTGTCTTCTTGAGTTACCCCAGCCAGCTAGGTACGCGATCTGCTCGTAATTCTGACCATGCATAGGGCCGAGTCAGATAGATTAGAACAGGGTTTACGTTTATGTACTTTATTCCTCTGCGTAAAAGTCTCTTCAAAAGTAAATTCTGCTACTGTACATGATGTTGGATTGTAATTGTAAATCTATGCATGTAAAAAGTTACTTTCAGAGTCTCATTGAACATTGTTCACGTGAAACACTTTTGTACTCGCCATTTCAATTTGGTCAAGAACCATGGAAAGAGCTCATCTGGCCAGTGTGCCTGCCCACTGTACTACTCAGAAGATCTGGTGACGGGTGGCAGTGTTGAGTTATAAAGTTGTAATGTGTGTTTTGTCTTCTGTGTAAAGCATAGGACAGTTACAGCAATAATTTATGGCATATGGCCTCAATCAAGATATAACACATACAGTATAACACCTATATATTGGTATTTCCATTAGTAATACATAAAGTCCTCTTTTATTTTCTTCTTTTCTATACCTGTACTGTGTGTTATGCCAAATGTAGATCCAATTGTAGATCCAATATAATGTACTTTTATTCACCCTCCTCTTTTAAGTTATCATCCCAATTTCATGGTAAATAAAGGTAATGTGCTACTTCTGGAATACATGAGTGTATTATTACAGGTAAATGGACCAACATGTCATGTAGTTGGCCAACATTATATACTTGTTTAGGAGATTTTACAGTCAATTAAAGATTATGGTTTAATTGCTAATGACTTAGCTTATCTTCCAAATCATATTACACTCTACAGTAGGTTTAACCTTTTCATTTTAATTCCATTTTGTCCACAGCTGGACACATGTGGAGTGTGAGCGGGACGCGAGTGGAAACAACCTTGTCCAAGGACATTATGCCAGAACATTACAGAACAGATTGAATCAGCACATTTTGGCCACGATGCCTCTTGTCCTGATTACAAGGTTATTTATAACTGCTGCTTTGCATAATAAATTAATGATAATAATTATGACTATTATTATTATTATTATTATGCATTATATCTATAATCCACTCTTTAAAAACATAGAAAGAAGAATAGGTGCAAAATAAAATTAAAAGTTGATAATGAAGAAGAAACCTATAGATGGAATAACATGACAAAAATCCCTTATCACTCATTCATGTCTTGTTCTTTTTTTTATGTGTACCTTCATATTCCATATTTGCTCATGCAATAATATGACAAAGCATGTTGTTTGATAGCTGCCCTGCATTACTGTACATTTGGGAGGACTTGCACACTTACAGTACAAGATAATTTGGTTTGCACAATGTATCTTATAAGCTCTGATAGAAGCACTGATAGAATGGCACAACAACAACAACGGCGGCGGCGGTGGCTCAGGGGTAGAGTGCCTGGATGGTAACCGTAAGGTTGCCAGTTCGAACCCGGGCTCCCCCAGAGTTACTGTCGAAGTGTCCTTGAGCAAGACACTGAACCCCTAATTGCTCCCGATGTGCTAGTTGGTGCCTTGCATGGTTTCCGCTGCCATCTGTGTATGAATGGGTGAATGTAATGCACAATCTCTGTAAAGCGCCTTGGATAAAGGCGCTATATAAATGCACCATTTACCAGAATTAGCTTTGAAATGGCATGAACGCCCACAGTGTTGATTCAATTAACCTTAGCCTACAAATCTAAATATTCAAACAATAATAGCCGTTACTGTATGGTGAGAGTCTAAAGGAACACTAAAGTGCATGCAGTTCACACTGCGCAAACAACAGTTGGACACTACAAGAACGACCACAGCAAGCACTTCATTATAGACGGATATGTTAAAGCGTAAAATACAAATACAATAGGACATTTTGGTCTTGGCAGCCTGTATGAAACAAATTAGAACACTTTCTTATGGAACAAACAAAGATTTAATTAACAGTGAGGCACAGTGTTTGGGAATGGGCTTTCTATTTAGCCTTACAAATAAATGTAAATATCGTTAGCCTCATAGGATAAATGCCTAAGTCATTTTTTGGCGAAATTGAGATTTCTGCATACAGGTGATCTCCTGGGGCTGCTGCATCGTTCTGGATCATCGCCTATGTCCTCAGCCAATCACAAAGCTCACAATCTTCAAAAATGATGATCTGCCTAAGTCACTTGTGTGATTTGAGCATTTTTACGTTGCCGCCTAACTCACTTTGTGTGACTTGGGCATTTTTACATTGCATACACAGCAAACAACAGTTACTCTAATAGACCCCCAGGTGTTTAGTATGGAGTTAACATTACTCTAACAGACCCCCAGGTGTTTAGTATGGAGTTAACATTACTCTAATAGACCCCCAGGTGTTTAGTATGGAGTTAACATTACTCTAATAGACCCCCAGGTGTTCTGTATGGAGTTAACATTACTCTAATAGACCCCAGGTGTTTAGTATGGAGTTAACATCACTCTAATAGACCCCCAGGTGTTTAGTATGTAGTTAACATTACTCTAACAGACCCCCAGGTGTTTAGTATGGAGTTAACATTACTCTAACAGACCCCCAGGTGGTTAGTATGGAGTTAACATCACTCTAATAGACCCCCAGGTGTTTAGTATGGAGTTAACATTACTCTAATAGACCCCCAGGTGTTTAGTATGGAGTTAACATTACTCTAATAGACCCCCAGGTGTTTAGTATGGAGTTAACATCACTCTAATAGACCCCCAGGTGTTTAGTATGGAGTTAACATCACTCTAATAGACCCCCAGGTGTTTAGTATGGAGTTAACATCACTCTAATAGACCCCCAGGTGTTCTGTATGGAGTTAACATTACTCTAACAGACCCCCAGGTGTTTAGTATGGAGTTAACATTACTCTAACAGACTCCCAGGTGTTTAGTATGGAGTTAACATTACTCTAATAGACCCCCAGGTGTTCTGTATGGAGTTAACATTACTCTAACAGACCCCCAGGTGTTTAGTATGGAGTTAACATCACTCTAATAGACCCCCAGGTGTTTAGTATGGAGTTAACATCACTCTAATAGACCCCCAGGTGTTCTGTATGGAGTTAACATTACTCTAACAGACCCCCAGGTGTTTAGTATGGAGTTAACATTACTCTAACAGACCCCCAGGTGTTTAGTATGGAGTTAACATCACTCTAATAGACCCCCAGGTGTTCTGTATGGAGTTAACATTACTCTAACAGACCCCAAGGTGTTTAGTATGGAGTTAACATTACTCTAATAGACCCCCAGGTGTTTAGTATGGAGTTAACATCACTCTAATAGACCCCCAGGTGTTCTGTATGGAGTTAACATTACTCTAACAGACCCCCAGGTGTTTAGTATGTAGTTAACATTACTCTAACAGACCCCCAGGTGTTTAGTATGGAGTTAACATTACTCTAACAGACCCCCAGGTGTTTAGTATGGAGTTAACATCACTCTAATAGACCCCCAGGTGTTTAGTATGGAGTTAACATTACTCTAATAGACCCCCAGGTGTTTAGTATGGAGTTAACATTACTCTAATAGACCCCCAGGTGTTTAGTATGGAGTTAACATCACTCTAATAGACCCCCAGGTGTTTAGTATGGAGTTAACATCACTCTAATAGACCCCCAGGTGTTTAGTATGGAGTTAACATCACTCTAATAGACCCCCAGGTGTTCTGTATGGAGTTAACATTACTCTAACAGACCCCCAGGTGTTTAGTATGGAGTTAACATTACTCTAACAGACCCCCAGGTGTTTAGTATGGAGTTAACATTACTCTAATAGACCCCCAGGTGTTCTGTATGGAGTTAACATTACTCTAACAGACCCCCAGGTGTTTAGTATGGAGTTAACATCACTCTAATAGACCCCCAGGTGTTTAGTATGGAGTTAACATCACTCTAATAGACCCCCAGGTGTTCTGTATGGAGTTAACATTACTCTAACAGACCCCCAGGTGTTTAGTATGGAGTTAACATTACTCTAACAGACCCCCAGGTGTTTAGTATGGAGTTAACATCACTCTAATAGACCCCCAGGTGTTCTGTATGGAGTTAACATTACTCTAACAGACCCCAAGGTGTTTAGTATGGAGTTAACATTACTCTAATAGACCCCCAGGTGTTTAGTATGGAGTTAACATCACTCTAATAGACCCCCAGGTGTTCTGTATGGAGTTAACATTACTCTAACAGACCCCCAGGTGTTTAGTATGGAGTTAACATTACTCTAATAGACCCCCAGGTGTTTAGTATGGAGTTAACATCACTCTAATAGACCCCCAGGTGTTCTGTATGGAGTTAACATTACTCTAATAGACCCCCAGGTGTTCTGTATGGAGTTAACATTACTCTAACAGACCCCCAGGTGTTTAGTATGGAGTTAACATCACTCTAATATACCCCCAGGTGTTCTGTATGGAGTTAACATTACTCTAACAGACCCCCAGGTGTTTAGTATGGAGTTAACATCACTCTAATAGACCCCCAGGTGTTCTGTATGGAGTTAACATTACTCTAACAGACCCCCAGGTGTTTAGTATGGAGTTAACATCACTCTAATAGACCCCCAGGTGTTTAGTATGGAGTTAACATCACTCTAATAGACCCCCAGGTGTTCTGTATGGAGTTAACATTACTCTAACAGACCCCCAGGTGTTTAGTATGGAGTTAACATTACTCTAACAGACCCCCAGGTGTTTAGTATGGAGTTAACATCACTCTAATAGACCCCCAGGTGTTCTGTATGGAGTTAACATTACTCTAACAGACCCCAAGGTGTTTAGTATGGAGTTAACATTACTCTAATAGACCCCCAGGTGTTTAGTATGGAGTTAACATCACTCTAATAGACCCCCAGGTGTTCTGTATGGAGTTAACATTACTCTAACAGACCCCCAGGTGTTTAGTATGGAGTTAACATTACTCTAATAGACCCCCAGGTGTTTAGTATGGAGTTAACATCACTCTAATAGACCCCCAGGTGTTCTGTATGGAGTTAACATTACTCTAATAGACCCCCAGGTGTTCTGTATGGAGTTAACATTACTCTAACAGACCCCCAGGTGTTTAGTATGGAGTTAACATCACTCTAATATACCCCCAGGTGTTCTGTATGGAGTTAACATTACTCTAACAGACCCCCAGGTGTTTAGTATGGAGTTAACATCACTCTAATAGACCCCCAGGTGTTCTGTATGGAGTTAACATTACTCTAACAGACCCCCAGGTGTTTAGTATGGAGTTAACATCACTCTAATAGACCCCCAGGTGTTCTGTATGGAGTTAACATTACTCTAACAGACCCCCAGGTGTTTAGTATGGAGTTAACATTACTCTAATAGACCCCCAGGTGTTTAGTATGGAGTTAACATCACTCTAATAGACCCCCAGGTGTTTAGTATGGAGTTAACATCACTCTAATAGACCCCCAGGTGTTTAGTATGGAGTTAACATCACTCTAATAGACCCCCAGGTGTTTAGTATGGAGTTAACATCACTCTAATAGACCCCCAGGTGTTTAGTATGGAGTTAACATTACTCTAATAGACCCCCAGGTGTTTAGTATGGAGTTAACATTACTCTAATAGACCCCCAGGTGTTTAGTATGGTAACATCACTCTAATAGACCCCCAGGTGTTTAGTATGGAGTTAACATCACTCTAATAGACCCCCAGGTGTTTAGTATGGAGTTAACATCACTCTAATAGACCCCCAGGTGTTTAGTATGGAGTTAACATTACTCTAATAGACCCCCAGGTGTTTAGTATGGAGTTAACATCACTCTAATAGACCCCCAGGTGTTTAGTAGACATGTATTAAAAAATGCCTAAGTCACAGATTATTTTCTTGAAAATGGCCTAAGTCACTTTTTTTTGTTATGGAATGACTCTCATGTTTATCTTTTTGTAAAAAACATTTTGTTAACCCCTCAGGAAACCATTGTAAAAATCTGCATTAAAAACTCTTACATACTTGCGAGAAAATGTGTTTTTCCTTATTATCCGAAAATCATAAAAAATGACTTATGCATTTATCCTATGAGGCTAACGATATTCAAAATAATAGCTGCATGCTACTGTATGGTGAGAGTCTAAAGGCACAAAAAGTGTAGTTCACACTGCACAAACAGTAGGACACTGCAAGAACAACAGCAGCAAGCACTTCATTATATAATGGATACGTAGATATGGTAAAGGGTCTTGGACATTTTGGTCTTGGCAAGTAAGCCTGTATGAAACAAATTAGAACACTTTCTTATGGAACAAAAATCCCCATAGAAAAGATTGAATTAGCAGTGAAGCAAATTATTGCCAAAGAAGCTGCGAGATGCACCAAAAGCATTTACTCTGTCAAGGACATTTGGCAGCTTAACCAAGTGTTGAATGGCTGTAAATGAGCAAAAAAATCCAATCCTTTATTGAGTATAGGAGACAGAAGTCTATGCGTCGAATTGATTTTGTACATATCAATGCTACGGATTAGAAAATATAACCACTCTGCAGACCAAGGTCAGCAACCTTCAACACCCAGTCGCAGGCTCACACAGCCTACGACCTGAAATAACATTCAGTATGTACATAGATATACTAGTCTGTACAACCAGCTGTCTATAGGATATGCATAATATGAGAGGAAGAAACTTAAATGCACTGGAACTAGTCTGAACAGTGTAGGGCTTTAAGGGCGGAACACACTATTCCTCCCAGTTCCACTCTCAGACCAACCCCATACAAGCTGGATGCTTCTGACGCAATCTGACATCTCTGCACAAGGCCTTCTTTTAGGAGAGGATTCTTTTAGGAGTGTATTTACCTATCGCCACGCGATCGCATGATGGCGCTACCTCTGTTACCACTGTAACGATAAGGTGAAGGCTGCCCGCGTGTGGAAACTGTTTGTCCTCGGTCTATAAACACCCCGCTGAGGTATTGAGTGATAGCCGCTGAAGCAGAAGGAGCCGGTGATGAATGAGAGGCAATGGAGGAGATGTCACAGAAAGAGGTGTGACAGCAATGTGACACTTTGTCTATCTGTCAATCTCTGTGTGCGCAGCTGCACGCGTGCGTGCGTGTCCGGAGATAATCTTGCAAGCCACTGGACCAATCGGCGCCAAATTGCTTATGCACGCTGCCTTCTGTGGTACTTCCACAGTAGTATACCTCCACATTTCTTTGGGTCATATGTTTTATAGTTTTTCACCTGTTCACATGATCCATGATTGTCTGAGATCCGCATTGGATCAGTTGAGAAGCACGAGATGAACTATTAATCTGGTGTCAGTGAGGTTGGATGTAGATTTGCTGGCCGGCTCCATCTATGCAGATGTAGCTCAATTTAACGTTTGGTAACCAAACGTTAAATTGACCCTACTAGGTCAAATGAAAAAGTAAGTAAAATCAGGGCATAGTAAAAAGTGCCGTGGATGTGTGCGATGAAGATTATGCTATTGAGAAAATGTAAACCCAGGGGTCAAGTAGGACCACTAACTACTGGTAGATAAGAGGTATTGCATAAAGCCGGGCAATATATCATTGGCCCAAACAGGCTTTCCGTTATTCTGCAGTTCTGCAGTGGAAATGCCGGGACTCACGCGGTGGCCCGTTTGAATTCGGATTTCAGCTTGAAGGCCTTTTTTTTTTAATAGTTACTTTGTCGTATGTCTTTGTGTGGGTTGTGAAGGTTAAGACGCCCCCCTGGGAGGAAGTACAAGTAGGTCCAAGGAGCGCTGGGCAGTGGGAGGCTTCCAGGAAATGTGCAGAGATGCTGAAAATATGGGACGGCTTAAAGGAAATGTCCAGTACAGTACTTTTTTTTATACGTACAGTGATTCTCTATGGTTTTCATTTTAACTATATATATATATATATATATATATATATATATTAGTTTTTTACCATTATTAAAAAAGGAGACAAGCTGAGCTACAAATCTGCTTTTTTCAAAAGATGTTTTTATACATGCTATAGTTTCAGCACTCAACACTGCCATAGGACAGTGGTGTCAGAGTATACTATAAATGCTTAATGCTCATGAGTGCATATTCTTGGGTGACTGCTGTAATCAGAAATATCTTAGATATTTATAGGCATATAGTCATACTGTATATCAGAACAAAACAGAGTGGGTGCGTAATGTATTTGTTATGATGAAAAGCCGAAGCCAGCAGTGATAAATTCTGCAGTGCAGCACAAGAGGTGTCAATTTGATTAGCGAGAACAACACGACCCCGCAATGAAACAATAAAATGCCAACTATTCTATTGGATATTTTTCGAAGCTTTGTTTACTATGGGGAAGAATGTCGTGAGATAATATTACATTTTCAATGCGGTTGTGCTTACGTGATGGTTATACTTCCCCAAAGGCTTTATAGATTATTAATAATGAGTTGGGTTCTGTGCAAAAATAGAACAGTTTACTGAATCAGCAATTTCATAGTGTTTAGGGAAAGCGGTTTTTATCTCAAGCACTTAAACCCTATATTATTTGTTGACCGGGATCCCTGAGGACTCAGTAGTCAGTACTAGGTCCACTAGTATTTCCCTCTACACCAAATCTCTGCTGAAAACAGCCTATCTACACACCCAGATTGGCTATTTTAGCAAAATGTTCACCTCAGAAGGGTTTAGGGTTCATGTGTTTAAATCTCTTTACAGTACAGTACTGTATGTATGTAGTTATAATAATGTATATATACCTGCACATTGTTGGTACTAAACATATTAGTTGAATGATAAATAATAATATCTATTACACTGAAACCCAGTGTATGGATCAGGGGCCCACTTGGAAATCTCGAAAGTCAAATCAATAAAGTCTACAAACAAAATATCCTCACGGCCCAGCAGTGGGCCCCCTGGCCCACGGGTTGGCTAATCGCTGGTCTAGTGGTAAATGGAACACAAACGTCTGTGTTCCAATTAGCCACTTAAGATCCCATTCATTTGTTTTTTCATCTGTTAAGGCCCTCTCGTAAAGATATTAGTGCAATACTACAGCTGCACCAAGCTTGAGGGGCTGATGCTTCTAGGGGTGTAATTTGGCCGTGGGAGTGATAGCAGTGTGATTAGCATTTATGTGACACATCAGTCACATTAGGCACTGCCTCGCTGTTAAACATGCCACTCTCGATCTGCCTCTCTCCTCCCTGTTTTCAAAGACATGGCGGAGTGGCGAGGCCGCCATATGGCACTGACTATTGGCATAAGTTACAATGTGTCATTACTGCCAAACGCCATTAACAACATTCTCACCCCGACCCCTTCCTTTCCTCTCTGTACAGCATAATAATCTGTCTTTCTTCATCGCTGCTGTCACGTGGAAAACCTTGTACGTCTGTTTCGTACGATGATGTATAGGGCAGTGGTTCTGAAAGTGGCGTCTGGGGACCCCCAGGGGTCCTTGAGTTCCAGGTGGTCCCCCAGCAGAATTCTTGGAAGAAATATTATTTTTGAAACACAAATCTTGTACAGGAGTCCCTCTATTTTCAGATGGGGGTCCACAGCAGCAAAAGACATATTCATTTGGAGGTCATGACGTGAAAAGGTTGTAGAACATTGACAATGGTGGTGTAGTTTTTTTTGTCCCAAGTAAAAACAAAAACCTTGTTCGGGGGGAAAGAGGGGGGGGGGGGGGGGTAGAGCTATGCAATTTGTCTTGATGTGAACATGCTGTGATTTGGCACTATAATAAAATGGAATGGAATTGAATGTGGTGCCTGGCCTGCACACACGCACGCACACACAGTGGTTCTCAGGACAGACAGTGCTGTTAATGAAATGTCAGAAAGAGGAATCTGACAAACTTTCTTCTGAGAATCCAAAACCGTCTAGTTGTGACAAATACACTTGTCACTCCCGTCTGTTCCGTCCTCTGCATCTCAATCTTTTCTTAGGGGCCTGATTTGATATTCTATTCAGTCTCTTCACAGCCTGTTATGACCATGGCAGGGATTTATTCATGTTTAATGACTAACTTTGGCTTATTCTTATGATGAACACACCACTATTTATAAGGAGCTTAGCTAAATTAGTTAACTAATACACACAGCATTTGGGTTAACGTTGCTGTCCGGAGGTTGAGGTTGAGGTTTTAGATTTCTTTTCTCCATAAATCAGTGCTATTGAACACCCTTTACGTCTGTGTGTTTCGAAAATATTGAACCAATGGAAAGTAATAAAAACGCAATTGGGAAAAAGCTAAAACAACTAACTCCACCACCTGTCTCCTACTCATGCAAATCATTGACAATATATAAAGTAAACCTAGACCACTGGGTACTTGTGCGTCTTGGAAAGTCTGGTGTCGCGAGGTTGATTAGGTGCGTCTTCTCTTGAATCTAGGGGGTTTTCTAGCGTGCACGCACTGTGGCAAGCTCTCCTTGCATCCCTCTTTTCAGCGCGAGTTGCTAACTCCCTGCCTCCTCTCCTTTCCTCGTCGGAACCATAGACTGTAAAATATATGGACAAAGCGTTCTCCGGGTCTTATATGGACGTAAAATGAAGCCTGTCAGTCCTTGAACTGTAAGTTCAAGGACGTTTGGGCCATTGGCTGGCCCAGACAACGAGGCGGGTCTTCCCCCCTTCTTCATTTTGACTCTAATGGGGGGTGGCTCCCGATCATAGACTGTAACGGTAGCCACGCCCCTCAGAACATACGCAACTTTATTTTTTTAATAAATGGGACCATAGTTTTCCAAAAAGAATATTATGACATGAGAAATGAGACTTTAAACTAGTGACTGGAAGCAGAAAGTATTCATGACCATGTTTATTAAGGTAATACAGTCTAGGTGAAGTTGGGCCCAAATACATGGTACTATGCTATGGGGTTTTTTGGGCCCAATGACAGCGCCACAACAGGCCATTATATGAACTTTCAGGAAGTCCCGATTTCATTAGTGGCTTCACAAAATATCTGTCTGACTGCCCCCCTGGTCGGAACGGACTGTCGTTCCCGAACACTTTAGCATCGAAGCCCTGCTCGCAACTCTCCCTCTCGTTGCGAGTAACACGGTTTACTGCAGCCTTCTCACAGAAATGTGAACCCCTGCCTTAGGGGACACGGGGAGAACATGCATACTCCACACAGAAAGGCCCTTTTGCCGCTCCCACCTAGGGTATGGGGGCTGATGATGCGTAGGGGAGAATTGTTTTATTATTTACTTTGATGTCTAGTTTTAATTTGATTTATGGGGTGACCCTGGAGAGCAACATTTAACATTTAACACTCGTATCGAGTTGGACTTAAAAGCTAGGACGCCTATAAAAGCTTTTCCCTGGAGTGTGGAGTAACAACACAGCGCTTTGAGCTGAACACGATTTACAGCTGTGTTTAACTTTCACTGCACAGTTGTGTTCTAATTATGTTCAATCACAGCACCGCAGTGTCCTTCATTCAATTCACGGCTACAGCCTGATTTATACTTCAAAGTATATGACTGTAACACGCAGGCATGGAATTTCATCATTTTAGGGGCAAGGCCACTTGTCGTAAATTATTGATGGCACAAAGGACAAATGCCAGGGCAGGAAGGCCATCAAAAATACTATGGTTTTAAGCCCTTTAAGCACACATTTATTTAGTAATATTCAATACATAGTACAACTAGGAGTGAAATAAATTAATACAAAAGCTGTTTACTTTACAAAATAATATATATTTATTTTATCAGTTAAAATTATCAGTATATTACCAATATTTGAGTAAAAGTTAAAACACACTCAGCCCTGGAATAATTTAGAGTCACTGGACTCTCTGGGAGATGGGCGGTTAAGAATTCAGACTTTCAACAAAATATCATGTTTCAGAATTGTATTGACAGGAGTAGAGGATTGCATAATATATTAGACAGGAATGAAGACAGCACAAGGTAGTCAGACCTTTGGGTTAAAAGGATTACACAAAAGAGTCCTGGGGACTTGTGAGCTGAGGCAGTGTGAGCCAGACCACGATGTGGCCTCAGGGCATATCATTTTTGGAGGGGCAGAAGGCCAAAGTGAGGGGGTTGCCAAAGCTTTGTCTGAAAGGAACTTTTTTCTTCTTTTTACAGCTTGGCTACAAGCTGTCAAGCTTAAGGTAGCGACTTCTTCATCATTAGCTGGCCTCTAAGCCAATGGGAGACCCATAATACCCATACTCTGAAGGTTAAAGTCCTAGTACTACCTGTCACATACATTGCTGTATGCAAAATGTGTTCTCCACATTTGACCCATCTCTTGGAGTGGTGAGCCGCAGCCGTGCTCGGGAATCATTTGTAGTTGATCTAACCCCCCAATCCAACCCTTGATGTTACAAGCAAGGGAGGCTCCCTCCTTGAGTGCCAAGCAGGGAGGAATTGGGTCCCATCTATTATGTCTATATGGTATGACCCGGCCCGACCCAGTTTCAGGGCGGACATTCTAACCACAAGGCCTGCACTGAGCTGGTCCACAAGGCCAATAGTAACATGCATGGAACCAAATGGACCCGTACATTTCTGCTGGAGGTATACCCAAGCTCTCGGCTGCCTCTTAAAAGAGCTGTTTTGGGTGTGTTTCTAACTCGTAAAAATGCGTGCAACCAGTGGTGTGTTCTACCAGTATACACTACAGGTACATAGTATAGATTAATTCACAGAGTGCTGCCCTGTGTCTGCTGGCCATGAGTCTCAAAGCACTTCACACGTTAACTTAACAATAGATATAATTGCACGCCAATTTAGTATTCAAAGTACTGCACATAGACGTGAAATTCAACAACACTGTCTGTGATGTTAAACTTGTGTGTGTGTGTGTGTGTGTGTGTGTGTGTGTGTGTGTGTGTGTCGCCATGGATTGCCAATCCATGATGCACAGATAGCACACAGAACAGGGGCGTTGGGGTTGAGCACCTGTGGGCACGAGCATATATCGGTGTGTGTGTTCGTGCGCCACAACAGAGATGTACAACATTAATCTCTGATTTACTACATATATACTGTACAGTAGAATAAATTACTGCAGAAAAAAAAAACGTGCATCCATGTTCAGAGGATAGAAGGATGGCAAATTGGCAACACAAAGACCCTCGGTCGTTACTTCTTGTATTCGATTAGTTTGATTCATTATCTTGGTGGTTTTCCCATTAACCACTTGGGACCTGAAATACAGTATGCTTCATTGTATGAGAGAACCTACAAGCCATGTCTGAACATTTTTTTAATCTTAGCCTTTAAAGTAAAAAATAGGGACAGTAGGTTGAAAGTGGTTGTGGTTAACAACTTGAACTCCAGCATTCATTTTTTGGGGGGAATATTAGTAAAAAATCTTGAAAGTGTTTGATAATTTTGAATTACAAAAAGAACTACTGATTTAGAAATTAGAAGGCATTTGTAGAATCTGCCTCAGGTTAAGTGGTTAGGCCTCATTAGTAATTGTTCAACCATAAAGTAAGAGTTTTCTGCATTGGGTAATGATACATGAAGGGCCACCTGGGAGCACGTGCATCGTGCATGTTTGTATTGGTTTCTTTTATCCGATTCATGTTCAGCTGCTCCTTTCTTTCATGACCTAAATTTCCTTCATCCGTCTCTCTTCCTCGCATCATGGCAGCGATCTGTTCTCTTCCTCCTACTCTCCCTCCTCTTCCACACCATTATGTCTTATTTCTTCTTTCCCATGCGCTGAATTTTTTGGAGATTTTTGACACATTCCTACTACGATACAAGACATGGATTTGCAATTTCATAGTAATCCTCACTTCTCATCTTGTGCTATTCATTTGACTGTAAACTGTGAAATCCTGTTTGTTAATGGATTGATTTCAATTTAAATCTCGGGGAGCAGGATAATTAGGCTGTAGTGCACATAGTATGCGCGCGTCTGCGTGTGTGTGTAGTGGGTCTGTGTTTAGTGGGTCTGTGTGTGTGTGTGTGTGTAGTAGTGGGTCTTATTATTGCGCTCAGTGAACAAACCCGCAGCATTAGTTGCACCTCAAGAATTCCCAGTGATCAGTAAATGCACACATTGTAGCTGTCGGGCAGAAACCTTGTATTCCTTGTAAATCAGTGTCACACAAAAGTAATAAAAATAGCTGATTTGAAAGTACTCAACGCATCGTGATACAATGTGTTGTGAGCTTGTAGACAGGCGCGTAACTCGATAGGTGCGAACAGCTTTGCCGACGTGCTAATGGGGGACCATTTAAAACAAAAGCGGCTTGCTGTAGTTTGCTGGTGCAACCACTCCTATAGACATCTGTGTGTGTGTGTGTCACTGTGTCTGAGCACGAAAGTGTCAAAGCACGAAAATAGCGTTATAGCGTTAAAGTGTCACTGCACAGCCTAACACACAGGCAAGGGAGGAGGGGGCTTGTACAGTACAGTACAGTACAGTACAGTACCAATCACTTCAGACGGGTCTGATTTTTTTTCTTGTTTTTTCGCCGCCATTTTTCAGAAGTTATAGACAACTTAGACTGCCAGCTCTAAATAGACTGGGCCACGGCCCGCGTGGCCCAATGGAGAATATGCCTGCTTGTAGATCTGCCATTTTTTGCTATTTTTGAATAATGAAAGTGAAAGAAGTTAAGTGTCTGTGGGTTTTATAAGTATTGAACCATTGGAACACAGGTTGAATTTGTTCTATTTTCTGACGTGTAACCATTTCGGACATGGAGTACATGGTTTACACCCGACAGCGACGGCATTCATATTCATGAATGTTTTATGCTCCTGATAATCTGACTGTGCTCGCACAGGGACTCTCACGGGGGTGATAATCTCTCCAAGCCATAAAACGGAATTCTCCATACAGCTCTGATTTCAAAGGACACTGTAATGCACATACAGTAACCATACAGTTATACACTGTATACATTATGGTCCAAAAAGGAGAGATGAGTATGAGTACTACGAGAGATATGCACGCACGCATGCATGCACACACGCACCCTTCATTAGTCATTCTTCCATTTCATTGCTGTCGGGCAGAAGCCTTGTATCTCATACGTCGTTTCTCTTTATTTCTAAAATGAATGCACTACTTCACTGTACAAGAGTGTCTCACAAAAGTATCACTCATTATCATTTCCTGTTCTTTCCAAAAACTGTGACTTGTAACAGTTTTGGACATTTTGCAGTAACGATTTGCATCATTGAGACGTGTACAAGTGTAATGCATTCTCTTACCTGTAGATGATACAAGCACAGTCCCTGCAGGTGCCACAGTTCTCTATGTCCTGTCCTGTTCTGTAGGAATGTCTCCTATGACAAAAAACACATACTCTAACTATGACATCACATGATGTATATACTGTAGCAGTGGTCCTCAAACCTTTTCATAAAGACCCCCAAATTGATATGTAATTGGCTGCGAACCCCCATCTGAAAATGTTTTGTGCCAGGGCCCCCCCAGATTAGTTTATACTTATTTTTGCAACCACTGTCTTACGGAGCGCTGTGTGTGTGTGTGTGTGTGTGTGTGTGTGTGTGTGTGTGTGTGTGTGTTGGTGGGTGCCTGGCTGGCTGGCTGCCTGGCTGTGTCTGAGTACGAAAACAGCATGGTTGTTTTTCACCACCTGACACAAACACACACGCACATATTAACTGTATATATGATGATTTCGGGTGTACAGTACAGTGACAGTACAGTACAGTATATACGGGTATAGTAGAGGGACCCCCACACGGTAACTCTGTAATTTCTCAACCGTTTCGGACGCCGGGTGGCACGCCAGAACCGGCCCGGCCCCCTTGGAGCGTTCCTGGGGGTCTGGATGTTCCGGGGACCCCCCGGGGACCCCCACATGGTAACTGTCATTTTTCAACCGTTTCGGATGCGGAGCGGCTCGCCGGAACCGGGCCGGCACTTTGGGTGCGTTTCTGTGGGTCTGGAACTTCCGCCTCCCCCCCCGGGGACCCCCACACAGTTGCAGATACTTTATTTTCCATAGACACCCATGCATCCTGGCTCCTCTCCTCTCCAGGAAACTGGGAAAGCATCTGTGTCATTTTAGATTTCTTTGGTTATTCAAAAATAGCAGATACGGTATACATTACAAGCTCACACTTCATGCCACCCTATGAGCTTGTAGATCTGCAGTTTTTTTTATCTTGAAAAAATGGTGAATATATATATATATATATATATATATTGTTTTTTTTTTACATTTTTAACATTGCTTCTCGGGGTCCTTCGAACGAAATATTTTGAGATGGGTGTCCCTGGCCAAATGCATAGCATGTTTGGGTTGCTTTCCAAAAAAAGAGGCCACCACTGATTTTCAGAAAACTGTAGAATCGGCCTCAGGTCTTCATGGGTTAACATCATGTACTATTTTTGTGAGATAAGGTGGGAAGCGATTGCTAAGCTGCTTAGAATGTGTGCAGTAGATTAATTAAAGTGCTGATGAGAATCGTAAGGGGTTTACACTAAGAGGCGTGGAGCATCATTACGATCTATCACGCCTGGCTCCACTGGATGCATGACCAAACGCTGGCAAAACACTGCTGTTCAAAGTGGGGTCCGGGGCCAAATGGGCCTTTGAACTCAGTGTACCACAGTGTTCATTTTGACGACACATTTTGATGGTATTTTATCATAAACATTGGTGAGGACCAATCATATGAAAGCAGGTTGAAAAGTGGTGAAGTGGTCCTTTAAGTGTTGTAACCCACTTCTCATAATTAAGGTCTTAAGGGATATGTTTTTGTTAAAATAAGTATTTATTTTAGTATCTACATTATATCACCCATTCTTGAGAATTGGGACAAAACTTTTCATATTATTTAAAAACTAAGCTTCAATTGCGCTGGTAAAGGATACTTTAAACCCCCACACACGCTGTCACGCAGCGAAAATAGCAAAGTGCAAGCTTACTGTATATATGTTCCATTTTCTTTTAATGTTTTTTTCTGGCTTTTGCCTATATTTTATATATTTTATGGAGGGACAGACAGTAGGCTGACAGGAAATGGGGAGAGAGATGGGTGGAAGACATGCACTAAAGGCCGTCAGCAGTCGAACCCGTGGCACACTGCCAGACTGGATTACCAGAAAAGATTCTCTCCCAGGGACCCCCAGAAGAGGAGCCTTTGTGTTAACCCCCCCCCCCCCCCCCCCCCCACACACACACGCACGCACGCATGCACGCACGCACGCACGCACGCACACACACACACACACACACACACACACACACACACACACACACACACACATAAATAAATATGTAAATAGGCAATGAAGATATGCCTTCAGCAAAAGCTCACCCGTCTCTCTCCGCCTCCTTCTTCTCCAGGTCTTGAATGACGTCCAGTAGGACCTTAATGGTGTTCTGACTCGTCTCCAGGACCCCCTCCAGGCTCTGAAGCTGGGTCTGCAGACTACGAATGTCATGCAGAGGCCCGTTAGGGCCCAGCAGCTTCTCAGTCACCCGGGCAGGGTCCAGTTTACACTTAGCCCCCGACACTAGCCCCCCCAAAATCTCCTGGACCTGTCTGAGTGTGTCGGCCTGGGCGCTGGTCAGGAACCCAGCCGTGGGCCGCTCCACGGAGCCAGAGCAGCCCCAGGCTCCGGGACAGCCCTGCTGGCCTGCGGTGAGAGCGCGCTGGCTGTTAGGGGTGCCGGGCCTGGCTCTGGGTCCTGAGCATAGCATTTTGTGGAGCGCTCCCAGCTGGGCCTGAGCTGAGCTGAGACAGATGGGTTTGGAACAGGTCTTGGCGGGCGAGGAGGAGACCTGCTGCTCTCCCTTCATCGTCACAGTGACCGGAGTAGTTGGCGACAGCGGTGACCCTGTTCCAGTCATCCCTTCCGTTCCCTCCTTCTTGCCATCTCTGTCCTTGTCGCTGACCTTGCTGTCTGCCCTGAGCGTTGGACGTCGGTGTGCCGAGCCCGGGGTCACGCCGCCCTCTTTGCGCGGGGTGTAGGGCGGAGGAGGCGGTGGGGGTGGTGGTAGTCGAATTCCCCTCTTTTCCTGAGTGTTGTATGGGGCCTGAGCGGGAGGTGTGTACGGTGGAGCAGCGCGAAACGTAGAGGAGTACAGGGGGACCGTTTTGGTCGGAGTCGCGCACGCCTGCATGTTTTGGAGAGCGGATGCAAGAGTCTTTACGACCGGAGATGTGCACAAGTTGTGTTTCGCAACGAGGTTGGAGTAGAGGGCCACCCCTGGGGTGGCAGGGGAGGGGATATTTTGTGTGGCGCGACATGGAATGTTACAATGGGAGACAGTTTGTATAACAGTAGTGTAGGGAGGTGGGGTAGAATTTAAGTGCCGGCCAGGCAGTCCGGAAGGAAGTGTAGTGGTGTAATATGAGATGGAGGTACAAGACAGGGCCGTCTGCGTAACGAAGGTACAAGGTGTTACATCGATGGTTGCAGCCGCTAATGGATATGTCATGTTAGCATTGCACGCAGTAGCTGGAGGTCGGGCTGGTCCATTGGGAGTTATAGTTGTTGTTGGAGTAAACTGGATGCACGGTGCTGCGTTTGGAACAGAGCTTGCGGTGCAGCTCTGCGTGGTGCAAGGTGCCGCCTTACGTGGCATTATAGTAGCGGCTGTGTCGAGGGTTGCGGGTGGAGAGAATACGGTGTAATATGGCACTGAGTTTGGGGTAACAGCATGTGCGGGAGGTGGACAGGGAAGGGCTGCGGTGAGTGGTGCTGTGGGTGTGATAGGGGTTGGTGCTGTGGGGGCGGGTGGTGTTTGTGCTGGGGTCATGGTTGGTGCTGGGGGGGCAGGTGGGGTTGGTGCTGGGGGTGGAGTCACGGTTGGTGCTGGGGGTGGAGTCACGGTTGGTGCTGGGGGTGCAGTCATGGTTGGTGCTGGGGGTGGAGTCAGGGTTGGTGCTGGGGGTGGAGTCATGGTTGGTGCTGGGGGTGGAGTCAGTGTTGGTGCTGGGAGTGGAGTCACGGTTGGTGCTGGGGGTGGAGTCACGGTTGGTGCTGGGGGTGGAGTCAGTGTTGGTGCTGGGGGTGGAGTCACGGTTGGTGCTGGGGGTGGAGTCAGTGTTGGTGCTGGGGGTGGGGTCATGGTTGGTGCTGTAGGTGGGGTCACAGTTGGTGTTGTGGGTGGAGTCATGGTTGGTGCTGTGGGTGGAGTCACAGTTGGTGTTGTGGGTGGAGTCATGGTTGGTGCTGTGGGTGGGGTCACAGTTGGTGTTGTGGGTGGAGTCATGGTTGGTGCTGTGGGTGGGGTCACAGTTGGTGTTGTGGGTGGAGTCATGGTTGGTGCTGTGGGTGGGGTCACAGTTGGTGTTGTGGGTGGAGTCATGGTTGGTGCTGTGGGTGGGGTCACAGTTGGTGTTGTGGGTGGAGTCATGGTTGGTGCTCTGGGTGGGGTCGAGGTGGTGCACGACGAGAAGGCTGAAGCAGAGGAGCCAGTTGGTACAGATGGTGGTGGTGGAGTAGGACTACAATTATTTGGGAGCTCCGTTGGAAGCACGGTAGAGTCTGCACGAGGGGAGTGAGCTCTGGCTCTGGCTGGTGGGGAGTCACAGTAAGGCACAGTTTTTATTTGGGTGGAGCAAGGGTCTGGAGTCACAGTTCGATATACAGAAGGGTTGTGGGTGTGATTGTGGGTGGGGTTGGCATGTACAGACGGGGTTGAGGAGACACCGAGGCTATCAATTTGTGCATGGGCAGGGCAGGGTGGAGGAGAAGGATTGGGTGACTCGGTTTGCATTTGGGTGGTGCGATGCTCTGCATTTGGAGGAGTGGACGGAAAGAGGCTTTCCGTTTCGATGTGGGTGGTGCGGTCTTTTGAATTAGGAGGTGGGGGTGGGTATGGGCTTTCAGCCTGAATTAGAGTGGTGCGTTTCACATTTGGAGTTGGCGATGGACTTTGGGTGCTGTAACGATTGCTGTTTGGAAGTGGAGATGGACTTTGGACGGTGTCTATTGTGTAATGTTTGCCACATGGGGGTGGGAAGCGACAGAGGTGCTCAGAAGGAACTTGAACAGTACAGTCTTGGGTGTTTGATGGAGGCAGGGAGCGACGGGAGCTCTGGGTCTGTGTGGGAGTGGTGCAGTAGGAGTGACGGGAGCTCTCGGTCTGTGTGGGCGTGGTGCAGTAGGAGACGTCCTTTCCAGGGTCACTTATTGTCCGGTTCAGCCGCTTCCTCCTCCGGACCAGAGATGGCGTAGTGCTCCCCTGGCGCTTGGAGCCGTCGCGGCCCGCCACAGAGGAGCCGTATCGGGGCTCAGTGTGGTGAGCAGCCGAGGGAGGGCATGTGTGCCTGGGGGTCTTGTTCACACCATCGGTAGCTTTATCTTCGGTCCCCAGTGCCTTAGCCCTCCACTCCACGACCCTCCGGTCGCCGGGGAGGCCGTTTTCATCCTTGGGTCCAGGAAGTGACACGTGGTTGTGGCATTCGTCCTGAGAGTCCCGCTCGTCATCTCCGTCCACTCCGACCGAATCCCCAAGGCTGTGGCCGCGCTGTTGACGTGCAAAGGAGGGCGGCTGTGGCTTTTTCAGGCGTGGAGAAGTCTGGATGGCTGTGCTGGTGCTGGACTTGTGCGTCATTGGAAAGGTTAGGGAATTGGCTTGAGGCGGTGCCCAGCACCGCCGCGCGGGCCCTGGGGTCAGCGGGTGAGGAGGAGCTCTGGCTAAGAAAGCGGCCACGACCTCTATGGTGCCTGCCATGTCCCCGCGCACCGCCCCCACCACTGACACAGTCTGGCCGGGCAGAGCATCGGTCCCCGGCCCGTCCATGGCTCTCCACCCTTTGGGGGTCATGCTGCTGTGTTTGCGGACAGGGTGAGGACTGTCATGCTCCGTGGCAGACTTCTGGTGACTCTTGGTTCCTCCCGACATGCCTCCTCCATTCCCGCTGCTGCTGCTGCTGTTGTCCTCCAGGTCCTTGAAACGGACCTGGTGGGTGCGGTTGCGTCGCCGCTTGAGACGGCTCTCGATGTCCGGGGAGTCCCGGTTCAGCAGCACGGAGCGCACGGTCATTGTCCCGGGCAACTTGTCCGCCAAGGCGCTTTTGTTGTTTGTGTGGCTAGTGAGCGAGTGGTCGGGCTCCTTGCTCACCATGTCTTCGGTCGGTCTCTCTCCCCCGACATCCACAAGCTCAGCTCCCCTGTGTTAGTGAGTGTATGTGGAAAAAAGCCACAATTC
The DNA here is from genome assembly GCF_964188405.1 of Protomyctophum parallelum. NCBI lineage: Eukaryota > Metazoa > Chordata > Actinopteri > Myctophiformes > Myctophidae > Protomyctophum > Protomyctophum parallelum. Next base: position 26,912,861 of record NC_139713.1, read on the forward strand.
GTTTTGTTGGATATTCACTGTGACAGTGAAAGGCCTGATAATGTCATTGGTTGAGCTTCAGTTCCATCACACAGCAGACTGGGGATATATATGGCTGTGGGTTTATATTACAGTCTTTAGTGTAACTGTCTATCCTCACCTCAGGAGAGGATGGATTCCCATCGTCGTTGCTTCAGATGGAGCGTTTTTGAAGCGTAGCAGCTAAAGCACATTGGGTACAGAACACAGTGGTGAGTGATGAACCAATGAACAGTGTGTCACTGCTCTCACACACTTTATAAAAAAATCAAGAGAAATTTCAAGCATTAAACCTGACCATTAAAATAAGAGTATCCCAAGAAAGAGAGTGTCCAAAAAGTCCAGATATCTGGGCCTTGTGCTCTGCATCGGTGCACTCAATTTTAGTAACGCACAAGGACGTGAGATCCTGACGGTTTCGGGGAGGTCACCTGCAGATGGAGCGGCCTGCAGTCGCGTCCCCATCACCGTGGCCCGTCTCATAGTCTGCCAGCATTGTCCTTTTGGCTCACGGGGGACTGAACGGCTCCGAGGCGGGACGACGTGTGCATGTGCATCTCCATAACATCCGCTGGATCCTCACCACGTTTGGTTCACTCGCACTCCTTTCTTCCTCCTTGTTGCGCCGCTTCCCCTCCCCCGCTTTCTCAGTTCTTCTCTCAGGGACTCATCCTCTCATGGTTGATATGGTGAGCTCCTGAAGACTGAATAGGAGCGAGAGAGAGAGAGAGAGAGGGGAGAGAGAGGGAGGGAGGGAGGTTAAGGTTAAGACCCTACTTCATACAAGAGTGCCACGTAAAAGTAGCAAAGCTCTACAAGCTCACATGTGTCACCACCATGAGACCAAACACAGGGCTGTTCCAATGCTAGGGCTGTCACGAGGGATGATTCATTGTCACACTAGTTATTGTGATTAACGATTTGAATTGTGTCTTTTGGTATTGAACATTAGAACATTCAGAGTACAAAATACATTTCTGTTTGCCTCTTTGGCTTCATAATCCAAAGTTGCACAGGGATATGGGATATGTAAACATGAAAACGATTATGATGATTTAGGATAAAATAATTGCAGAGAGAGGGAGAGAATTAAAAATGTTTTTTTTTTTTGTATAGTCAAATATTTGCACAAATCTTCACTCTTTTTCTAAAATGGCAGATCTACTGTACAAGCTCATAGCGTGGCACGAAGAGACACGCTATGAGCTTGTACAGTAGATCTGCTATGTTTGAATAGCCAAAGAATAAATGAATGGTTAAAGTGGTTCAAATATCTCAAATGACACAGCGGATGCTTTCCCGGTTTTGATGGGTGGTTATAAATGGCCTGTCATGTTCAGTACGTATGCTTCCTCTCCGTGTGACAGACGAGACCGTGGCCCACTGGTTAAGCCTGACACACGGTGGCGAGAATAGCCGGTGTATAAACCTCAAGCTAGTCTAGGCACAGCACAGGACACTGGCGAGTACAAATCAGCCTTTGGTCCTTTGCGATCTGTGACAGCCTTTCTGATTCATGCGGTCAACCTGTGACATTCTATCTATACCCGCATGTTGTAGTTTGTAATGCCTTCCCATCAATTTGATTCGTGCGGTCCATGTTTGACAGTCTACACACAGCCCATAACATTGCTTCCCTTCCCTGTCTGCGACAGGGCCCTAATGCTACGCGTGTGACTTGAGACAATCTATGGGCCTGGTTAATCTACAGCCTTGTTATCTGCCACTGATAGCTTCTGTCACTGACAGGACCCGCTAATTCTGTTCCCGGGTGCGACACTGTGACTGACCGACTTCGTGTTCCCCCCTCTGTTCTTGTACGACGGTGGGAGGGGTAATTAGTGCCTCCTTCACAGTTCTCAGGTTATTTAGAAAGAGAGATACCCGAGGGGGCTGCCACTTTTATTTATGTCCTCTCTCTCTCTCTCTCTCTCTCTCTCTCTCTCTCTCTCTCTCTCTCTCTGAAGAGGAGGATCTTTGTGATGGTCGTGCCTCCTGGCCACCAACCATTTTTGAAAAACACAATTATTAGGATTAATTGTTAATTACAGTGAAAGCTGACAGTACTCGGGTGGGGTTTATCAACAGATATCCTAGTGGACTTAGAGATGAAACCACAGGATCCGTGCTCTGTATAATTTCTTGTCACTGCAGTGGATACAGATAAGCTGCTCCACTATGAGTCACAGATGAAGCTGAATCAGGTAGGGTCATGGCACGCAATCTTGCAGTCATGGAGAACGTAATGCTGCTTTAGAGTGGAGCAACATCCAAATGAACGACAACATCACAGAAATAACAACTTGGGCCGTCAGTCATTTTAGAAAATGATTAATTGTCTTACAAATAATTGTGATTAATTATTTAATATTAAGTCTGGCATTGGACATTGCAATATATCAATAAGAATTACATTTCTGATAGCTTTTTAGGCTTTGAAAACAAAGATATGATAAATAACTAAATATACAAAGCCTATCACTGAAATGTACAAAGTCAACAACAATACCCACATAAAAAAAATCTTTGAATTGCCAGCTTGGGCTGAGCTACCATTCAAAGCGTATGGCCATATTCTCATAGCCCATTTCCCTTCACTCACGGATTCTCTGCAAAGGACTCGACCTTCAACCTCCCCCCTGACATATTCTCCCTTATAGCTTCCATCCATTCATTCCGTTCCAGTGCCATTATACTCTATCCTTCTATGGCAGGTCAACTCATTTCCACTGTCTCCCGATCGTTCTTTAATTTGGCACCAATACTTTCTTCCTTCCACTCTCATCAGTCCCACTACTCTCGCTTCTTCTACCACAACTTGGACGCATTTCTCCCAACTTGAACCTCAGCATCCACAAAAATGTGGCACGTTGTGAGGCTATTTTTGGCGAAGAAATTTGGTGTGGACGGAAAAGCTGTAGGGGGTTTACCTTTCTCCCTCTGTCCCTCTCTCTCTGGGTGTCCTATACCAGATTTACTATGCAAAAGATTCCCAGAAACAAATTTTCGTTTGTTTTGGGAACCCCATGGTTTAATGAATCCAGAAGATCTTAATGCTGGGTTCTCTGCTGTGGCAGGAGACCAACCCTGTCCCTCACGTGACATTTACATGTTGGGCTTTATTGGCAAGACAAATAAATCACCAACGCAGAGCAAGGAAGGTGTGCAGAGTAATAACGTCAGTATGGGTCGTAACTCTTTCACAGGTTATTATTTAAGATTTACAAGCTCCCCAGCTAGAGCTTCCTTACCAGCTTGCCTATAAACTCCTCAGTGTTCATGTAATTATGCGAGTGTACAAATGTAAGCAAATGGACCCTCTGGGTCCATTTGCTTACATGTGTGCAAATGGACCCTCTGGGTCCATTTGCTTACATGTGTACTCTCTCGCAGAGTTACAAATGGATCGATTATACACAGAATATTTGTGTGCCTCTAAGAAAGCTATGCCTCTCAACCTTTTCAGGCCGTGATCCCCCAAAATAACCATATTTGAATTGCCTGGGGACCCCCCACCCTAACAGCCAATCAATTTAGTTTGACTCTGTTCCACAGATACATTTAGAGAGAAAAATAGCAGATCTCAAGCTCACAGCTATTTTTACAATTTTACGTTATTATTTGACAATTTCGCCAATGTTTGATCAGTTTTCATAGTATAGTTTGTTTGTGGGTTACTTTTGATGCAGTAATGGTCTTCCTAAAAAAAGAATTGTATTAAAAGTCATTAAATTGTCACTTCGCTGTCATCTGCGGACCCCCTAAAAATCCTGTGGGGACCCCCTGGGTGTCCCAACCCACAGGTTGCGAACCACTGCTCTAAGATGTGTGCTTGTGTGCCTGCGTGTGATGGTGAGGTCATATCCGATCTCCTGGTGCTAAGTTGTGCTGACGCACATGGAACAATCCCCCCCCCCCTCCACACACACACACACACAAACACATCTGACACATTTACAAAGACAAGGAGCCAAGGTCTGCATCCATCCAACAATAACGCCTCAGTGTTGTCAACGACGTTGTGAATTCCATCTGTGCCAATAATAAAAGACTTGTTGGATATGACAGTTCTGACGGATGGCGGAAGGTTATGGAATGGTGGAGTTTTTCCTGCAGATTGAATTGATTGAACTGAATTATGCACAAAAGCACATCGGACTGGATTGTCTGCACGTGCCTCTAACGTTAGGGACAGGACTGTGTAGCGTGTACATTGGAGACATGTACCACTATACCAGTGGTTTTCAACCTTCTTCATAACACAGTCCATCATTTATTCAGAATTTGAGCCACGGACCACATTTTGATGAGATTTAGCCTCGGACCCAAGATTTTGAATATTTTGTTCCACAATTCCATGCTGTATTGATGTGGTACCATTTGGAGAAATATATGGATATATGTCAGAACCTGTTATGACATTCCATTATGTTGATCCTTCCCCATACATTCTTCCTCTTCGATGTCTTCCTTTTGACTGATACCTGTCCATTTAAACTCTAGACGGGCCTGCCCCAAAGTTACTAGAGTTTTCAACAGGCCTGAAAAGTAAGACCTGGGCCCTCATCAAACCCTGTACACTCGAGACACTGCCCCCGCTTCCACCCTTAGATCTCCATATATGGAGCTGACCTGTTCTGACATTCCATATCTGACCTCATCAAACCCTGTACTCTCAAGACACAGCCAGTACAGAATTAATTCTATTCCGTTGATCTGACACCCCTTGGCTTTTTTGTTATTGGTCCATGTTACTCTTGATTGGTAATACCGACCAGGCTTTAAACAATGAAATATTATATTCTGTAAAGTTTAATTATAATAATGAATCATTTGGTCCGCACTCCTTTGCGGTATTTGTCACAGTATACAGCATTTAACCCTATAAGTATCAGGTGCAGCTGGCGCTACGGGGGCAGCTAGTGCCCTTGCTCAAGAACACTTCATCACATAGGCAGGCTTGGACTGAACCAATGACCTTCTGTTTCCCAGGTGACCTCTCTACCAATTCGGCAACAATTCCTCAAATTCGTCCATTGTTTTCCCTCTGCTTTCTCTCTATTGCCGTCTATCTGCCTCTATTCTATTCCTTTCTGGTCCTTTTCTGTTCCTTTCCTATTCTATATAGTCTCACTCTCTTTATGTCACTGTCTCTATTATTTAATTCCTTTGTTCTCTCGTTCTCCAGTTGCTCTGTTTCGTGAGTTTGTATTATTTTTACGTCGGGGAGCTTGCAAAACCCAGGGGTCCAACTTCTACAGTCTAGAAGTTGGACCCCTGGGTTTTGCAAGCTCCCCGAGAATCTAGACCAATCACATTGCCCGGAGCGACCGAGACAGTGACCACCGTTTTGGTGCTTAGTAAATACAGAGAGGGCTGGGGAGAGCGGTGGTTTTCTCTTACTCAGTGATGTCATGTTGTAGTTTTCAGTGATAGCGGTGGTCACTTTATCACCTAAAACTGGAGTATGAATCGGCCTTAAGAGCAGGTCTGTATGAGTAGGGGCAAGTGGAGGTGAGGTGATCCAAGAGATGGATTAAGGAAGAGTGTCGAGGGGGCAGAGGGGAAGGAGAGAGGGGTGCGAGAAGAACAGAGAGAGGGAGAGAAGAGGAGGAGGAGGTAGAAGGGGGAAGTGGAGAGAGCAAGACAGTGGGAGAGAGAGGGAGGGAGGAGGGGGGAAGCAGGAGGGAACAACCACTGGCAGGCGATGGAAGTGTCACAGTTAGGGTTCAGTGAGGTGGTAAATCAGAAGCGCCGGCATGTCAGAGCGTTTAAGGAGGAAAGGAGAGGAACTAGGAAAAGGTATTTGATCATCCATTGGTCCCTGGGAACACGAGACCAGGAAGAGTAATGCTGACCATATACTCCGCCGAGCGAAGATGTCACTTGCCGACGAGCGATGAGCTTGTACTATGTATTTTCAGCAACTTGGTTTGACAAAGTATGAATAAGGCTTTATTACCCCTTTCTAATTCACTAGAGCTGCGAGTCTCGGTCACATAGCATTGGCGTCTGAGAAAAACATCTGAAGGCAGTCCAGATCGAGTTCCAACAGAGGTCAATAATATAAAGACGGAGTGGTAAAATGAAAAAACGTCTGTGAAATGAGTAATACACTTTAAATTCATTTTTTTTTTAAGCCTGTGCAGAATTTCACACAGAAGCGCGTTCGCTGATCTGCCACTGATAGGGAACACGGTATATGGGCTGTGATTCCTGCAGCTCCCTGAACAATTAATGCGTCACCTTATTGAGACAACGTTTCCTGTAGTGTATTGTGTTGGGGATTCTAGCGCAATTACAACAATGTTCCAGGGGAGTCCATGTCTCTGGAGACAACAAAACTATCCATGAGGACATTTTCTGTTACCTTTGATGAAAGTGCAGAGAGAGAGAGAGGGAGGGAGGGAGGGAGAGAGAGAGAGAGGGGGTGGGGGGGGGGGGAGATGAGAGATACAGATACATGATGGTGTCAGATGTGGTAAACATCCTCCTCAGGCTCTTGGATAAACATACTTGTATATGGGTGTCTAGTCACGCATGAATAAGGTTCCAGGAACTGGCTATTGGGTCACCTAAAACAGTGGTTTTCAACCATGGTCCGGGGACCACCAGTGGTCCTTGAGGGGGATTCCAGGTGGTCCCCAGCTAAATTATGTGGAGAATTGGTAACCAAATGAACCCTTATTAGATCTTTAACTCTTGAAAGCGTAAAATAATATAACCAATAACCCTTATTGGGTCCATTTGGTTTAATTTTACACTCAAGAGTTATATTATTGTTAAACATCTGCAACAAGAAGTCAACACAATTAGAGAATGCAAAATAATTGTTATTTTGATCGTTTGCCTGTTATCTCTCCTATGGTACCACATAATCTTATCCGATGATAACAAGATTCTTTAGTTTTGGGTCTACAGGGCTAAATCTAATCAAATGCTGAAACAATAATGGGCCTTGACATAACAAAGTCATCATCATTCTGAGCTCATTACACCATACAAGTGATATGGTGAACACAATTAGCCTGTCTCTAAGTCCCACCCAAGCCCGTTCTTGGCCAATACCACGTTAGAAACGGTTGCTAGGTTAGGATCCTGGTCAAGCTTTCAATGCTGGTCAAAATGGTTTTGCAGTGTCAATAAATATATTTGCTGTACAGCATGTGTGGGTTTGTTTTCTTACCTTATGAGCAAACTAGTCCATTCCATGAATTATTTCGCTCCGTTGTGCAGATTAATAGTAGCCTACATATTAGAAATAAAAATAGGCTCTCATCTACTTCCATTGTAACGGGGAAACAACTCTCAAACTCACTCTTTTAGAACACTAAGCTGATTATGACCGTTTATGACAGGAAAACTCATGCGGTTTTATTTTTAATGAAACATAAAAAACATGTTTTTGTTTTGACTTCGGTGTTGCCACATTGTGTGAGAGATATAAGCCAACCCACCTCCAAAAACAAGCCAACTCTTAAAGCCAAATCAAGAAAAACAAGCCAAAACAAACACAATAATATGACCATATATAATCCTAATAAAAATATTGTATGCATTTATCATTATAAATACTATGTAGGCCTATGTCTATGATAATTAATGTTTTGGTAATGTATTACAGTACTAATTATTTAACCTGACGCTGCCAGATCCAAGAAGCTTGCTACACAAATTTGTTTCACAGCTTATTGGGATCTGGGATCGCGGAAGCAAATTCGATGACGGGGCTGTTCCTTTTTTTCAAGATACTTGGTAGATGATTGGATGGGACCGTCTGTCTATCACCGTGTGGGCGTGCAAACACAACCAATCATATTGACGTGTCTATATAGCTTCACGTCCGGTTTCGCACATATCCCGCCCTTAGCTCACGCTGATTGGTCCGGTACGGAACGGATTTTTGTCAGCTCAACTGCCTGAGAGATCCCAGATGATTGCTGTGTTGGGGAACATGGTTACCCAATACCGCCCTCATCTGGCAGCGTCAGGTTACTAATTATTAGCCTTAAGCCAAAAGTAGCGGGAAATAAGCAGACTTGGCAACCCTGACAAGTTTGCCTACAAAACGATCTGATTGGTCCAAATCTGTATACACACTCCTGAAGTATAGCCTCGGTCCCAGACTTACCATCCAGTCTCCAGACGTTGGATGTAAACAAAATAATGTATCTGATCTCGCTTTTGTTGTGTTCGCTTATGTGTTAACTGACTGATTTTGAGAGCTGTTTCCCGTTACAATGGAAGTCAATGAGAGCCTATTTTTATAGATACTATTAAACTGCACAACGGAGCGAAATAATTCATGGAATGGACTAGTTTGCTCATAAGGTAAGAAAACAAACCCACACATGCTGTACAGCAAATATATTTATTGACACTGCAAAACCATTTTGACCAGCATTGAAAGCTTGATCAGGATCCTAAGCTAGCAACCGTTTCTAACGTGGTATTGGCCAAGAACGGGCTTGGGTGGGACTTAGCGACAGGCTAATTGGAAGAACCACTCCCCTGTTTAAGACCCATTTTGGGAGGGAACCCCTTTTGGTGTTAGCATCATGTTATGCTTTAGCTATTGAAAAATAGCAGATCTACACGCTACGAGCTTGTAGGTCTGCTATTTTTGAAAAATCGAAGGACTGACATAAACATCGCTTTTTCAGAAAACTGTCAGGATGTAGAAGACATTTTTTTAATCTGATCTCAGGTCAGAATGGGTCAATAGCATATACATGCAAGTCGGGTAGGAAACCTCGTAAGTCCAATACTAAGTCAGAATCCTTTTTTCTTTTGTTGCAAAAGTAGCAGATCTACACGTATACATACCCGTTTTGCTATCTGCTACCTTTGATTTTGTGTGATGTTGTAGTGTGATGAAGTAGGCCAGTAGGGCATTCACAGTGCCGAATCGGCCCCTCCGAGGGCCTTGGCGCTACACAATCAAGAACCACAATTTTGCGTTTGCAATGCATGAACGAGCAAGTGTTGTTGCCAGCTGCTGTTGCTGCTGCTCCCATAGTTATAAGGCTGCTCCCCGACGCATTTTTTTTTTTTGATTGATTGAAAACTTTATTGAAAATTAATTCAAAAGGATACAGACACAAGAAAGCCGTCAGGCTTGTTTCCGTTGTGGTCCTTTTGGGGAAAGGGGACATGGGACGCTGTAACTGCAATTTTTTTGTCTCCTCCCACCGAGTGGTTAAGAAACTGTTGGACGACCAAAAACACTAGATGGGGTTCCTGTGTTGTGTTACATTGAAATCGGTGACCTATATTTAGATGGAAGCAACAGCTGTACCTATTTGAAATAGTCTTGCACAGGGCCCTGCAAGCTGTGGGCCCTGGAGCTTAAACTCCACTAAATTCCATTGTTAATCTAGGCCTGGGTATTAATTTACAAAAAACTAAAAACAAAATGCTTAATTGGTTTACTATATACTGTGTACTTGCATCACATGTGTCTTGTAAGAGCGTCGGCCATCACATCAATGCATCGCCACATATTTCACCATGATCTAACTCGGTGGTTCTCAAGACCAGATGATTTTGTGGGCGGACATTTAAGACCTTTTTAATACCTAAACAAGAATGACACGCGTATCATTAACTGCCAGGTGAAACAAGCGCTCTCCATTGTGCATCTGTCCCCCTTTTTTCTTTTCTTGATTCCCCCCCATTTCTTTTTTGGCTTTTCTGCGTTTCTTATTGATCGTATCAAGTTGGACAAGAAAGAGGGAGGGAGAGAGAGAGAAGGGGAGAGACATGCAGCAAAGGTCGTCAATGAACGGGACTCGAACACGCGACGCGCTGTCAGGCCAAAGCCTATATGTGGCATGCGCCTGGACCACTTGGCCAGCGGGCGCCTCCCATATTATTATTATTTTTGTTTGTTTGTTTCTGCGTCACAACCTCGCGGCCATTGTTCGCGTTTGTTTCCGATGTTCTGTTCTTGGTTCAATCACTGTTTTGTTGTGGCTTTTGTGCTGTCCAGTTAGCTCATACCATTAGCAGCTGTTTGCTGCTGGCGTTGCATGCAGTGTGCCTGTGTGGGTGCAGACGTCTGCGGTGCGGGCCAGGGCTTAGGAGGCAGCCAATCATTAGCCTGGGTTCCAGCCTGATTCGCTGCGGATTGGCTGCAGATCTGAAAATGTCACTGAGTAGCGCAGTGACATTTTCAGATCCACGACTAGGTCGCTACTACACGTACGTGATTGGCTACGTGATTGGCTACACGAGTGGTGCAGACTCCCATTGGCTTAGGCAGCATTTCAGAGTATACCATTGGCTTAGAGGCAGCCAATCATGACTTGGTTAAGCCAACAGCAGAGGTTATAGGCCAGGCTTCACCTGGCAAAAAAAGAAAGATAGAAAAGGAAAGAGACCATTACTGCATCAAGAGTAATCAACAAACTATACTATGAACACTGGTCAAACATTGGCCAAATTGTCAAATAATGTAAGAAAGAGGCAAGAGGTACACAACGCCTCACGACGACCTGTGGAACTGAGTCAAACAAAATGTATTGCCTCGCTCAACTCCTACATTCCAAGTGCTTGGTAAATGGTGCATTTATATAGTGTACATAGATTGTGCATTACATTCACCCATTCACACACTGATGGTGGCGGAAACCATGAAAGGCACCAACCGGCACATCAGGAGCAATTAGGGGTTCAGTGTCTTGCTCAAGGACACTTCGACACTAACTCTGGGGGAGCCCGGGTTCGAACTGGAAACCTTGCGGTTACCATCCAGCCACTCTACCCCTGAGCCACCGCCGCCTGCTGCTTGGCAGGGTAGGGCAGGGTTCCCCAATAGGCGGCCCGTGGGCCATTTGTGGCCCGGGATGCGCCCCCTTGTGGCCCCTAGAAGTATTTTTAGGTCCCAGATATAAATGGCATTATAGGGGGTTAGTAGCCTATGCATGTCAAACTGGGCATCCTTCAAATTAAAAGATGAGAATCCCTGCCATATCTTTTCAAATGGGGTCTTGCCCTGAAAATTATTTTTTTTTACACTCAAGAGTTAAAGATCTATAAGGGTCTATTTGGTTACCAACTCTCCGTCATTTAGCTGGGGACCACGTGGAACCCCCTCAAGGACCACTGGTTGAGAACCACTGTTCTACATCTATTCTAAGCTTAATTAATTAATGAAAAAATAAACCCTCAATTTTTCGCGCGTGCGGACTCGGCCCCCAGCCTGGTACCCTAGTCAAAATATGGCCCTTGAGGAAAATGTATTGGGGAACCCTGTTGAAATATAATTATTTCACCGGTCACAACCTGAAAAGATTGAGAACCACTGATCTAACTATGCTGCTGCATACATGACCACCACACACACACACACACACACACACACACCAGCTTGTGTGCGTTTGCATATACACAATGTACTTTGTTGAGTCACCGGTAGACCGTAGCCCAATCATTCAGAAAGTGCCCTTCTAATAACTATTCATGATTGAGCCTATGTTACCATTGCTCATTACCGGATATGCTAAATGGGATTCAAACAAGAACTCTGCTTTCCTAGAAGGACATGAATGAACGTCTCAATCAGGGAAGGGATCTACAAGGCATGCAGGCTGAGCTACAGTGCATCACCAAATAGAGGTGCGACAGTTAATTGAACTATAGTAATCAATTTAACCAATTATTAAAAGAAATAGATTTGAATAAGTATTAAATATTAAACATGCTTCAGGATCATTTTATAATCAAAATACTACCGTAATCAATAGAATTTCGAAGTAAATAATTGACAGTTGCAGTCCTGTCACCAACATTCATGGAGGTCAATTTCCCTTCCCTTCTTGTCACCTTTTCATGGCATGGCAAGAGTCTACCCATGTAGGAGGGTCTGTGCGTGCGTGTGTGCATGACTAATCTCTCAAACCGGAAACCGCTGGACCGATCAGAGCAAAATTTGTATTCACACTGCCGAAAGGACACAGAAATACCCCCACTGTTCAGTATGTCTTTTTTTATATTTAATTTATTTTATTCTGTTTATTTTTGCCACGTTTTAGTTATTTAGATTAGTGAGTGTCATTCGTGTAACCATGTTGTTTCATGGTTTGATACATTGACCTTTATTTATCCCAAGGGAAATTCAGTTGTCATAGCAGCACTGCAGTATGGATGAAGCAAAGACAGGTATAAGGGTAAAGAACACGTACAGAATAAGTCATCACACTACGAAAAGTAGGGTAACACTACAGTATGTGCTCTCCTGGTGTTTCTTTGAAGCACTACATTGTTTTCTTATGCACTCTATTTTTTGTGATTATTGTCTCCACCAGCCGAAGGCATGGGGGAGAGTATGTTTTGCACTCCGTCCGTCCGTGTGTCCGTCCGTCCGTGTGTCCGTCCGTCCGTCCGTGAGCAGCTAATCTCGGCCACCGTTAACCCGGTCGATGCCAAATTTTGCACACACACTCCCTGGATGCCAACCATGAACCTCTGCCCCAAACTTTCCAGAACGGCCTGTTATAGCGCCACCAGGAGGTCGCTTTGTGCAAAACAAGTTTTTGCACAGTACACCTACAGATTGTGTCCAAACATCACGCAAATTGGTACACAGTCTCTCTAGAGCCATTCAGTGTGTGCTCAGTTTCAAACAAAATGCTGCAAATCATGAACACATCGCGTGATTTCCGTGAAATTGTGCACCCACATTCCCACTAGGCCACGCTATAACTGGCCCAAAAGTGTTTTTACCTCTAACTGCACGGATCTGTGGATAACTTTGTATGCCAACTCCCTAGAGGCCAAGGAAAAACCTTTGCCTGGAATTTTTCACATCTGCTCTTTATAGCGCCACCAGGAGGCCGACATATGTAAAACACATTTTCTATTTTTACTCCTTCACATTTTATCCAAATTTCACGCAAATCGGTACACATGATCTCCATAGTCATGTGATCAAGACAGGTTTGTTTGATTTCTCATATTCCATCCTGATTGGCCACGATTGGCTCCTACAGTTTTCAGGAGTAGCAAATGGCCACAACTCCTCAACGCAGCGTCCGATTGCGATGAAACTGTGCACGCATATTCCCGCTGAGGAAGAATCCTGGTGGAGACCTGTGCCGATTGGCACTTTTTTACCCTGTTGTTTCTTGAATAGGGTTCATGTCATTCACTCTGATCTTCCATTTTGTACGTCACTCTGCATAAGAGCATGCTGAACGCCTAAATTGTAAATGGCGCCTTCCCTGAAACGCCCTGGCCAACTCTCCACACATCCCAACTCTTCTATTCAACGGAGAACGAACATTACGTGACATTATTTCTGCCATTTTCTAATTGTTTATTTTTGTCAGTGTTGGAAAAAGTACTCCAATTCTTTACATAGGTAAAAGTATCAATACTGCAGTGTAGAAATACTGTTTACAAGTAAAAGTCTGGAATTTCAAGTTTTCAAATGTATTGAAAACTTACGCAGATCTACAAGCTCACAATGCGTTGCATCGCGACGCTATTTCAAATGGTTGAAAAATGTATATAGGGCTGAAGTGGTTCAATCTACAAAGTAACTAGTAAGTAAAGTTTTCAAATAAATGTAGCGGAGTAAAAGTAAAATATTTAGTAGTAAAGTACTACAAACACCTCAAAATGGTACTGCTGCATGTCTATCTTTTTTGTTTGTTTTTTTTGTCTTCCAGCCTAATTTCCCTCCAGTCTTTGTTGGGTTTTTGTTAAGGATTCAAGTGTCCATTTAGTATGCTAAGTCTCGTCCCGGTCTGCAGAGGCAGCCAAACTGAACAGGTGTTCCGGCTGGCATGGCCAGCAGCACATGGCGGCACACCACTGTGCCACTCCCCAGGGGGGTCGGCCTCCTCCAAGCTGTCACGCTGCAATGTCCCAAGATCCTCATTGTGTGTGGTTTCACAAACAGTGGGTCCCGGACCCATGTATGGGTCACAACTAGAGTAAAAAACTCTTTCATTTTCTACATTTTAAAATAAACATATTTAAATTTTAGACATTTTAAAACAAACAAATCTAAGAAATTCCACAAAAAAGACATAATTAATACGTAATGAAAACAGCTGATGTACAAGCTCACACCACTGTGCAAAGCGACATTGTGTGCTTGCTTGTATAGATCTGCTATTTTCACTAGTTTCGATCCCGGGCAAACGTCTCTGCAAATGGCACCCTTCGGTTCCATTTGCACACTGAGAGTTAAATTAACACTGATGAATTTCCTGCACAGTGTTTGTTTGAGGTCCCAGAGATAAACATCGTATCAAACGGAGGTCTGTGGCCTGCCCTATTGCATATGAAACTGGTGGTCCTTGAAATTAAAAAGGTTGATAATCACTGAGCTAGAAAATGCTCACGCTCTGCCGGATCCCCACAAGACACCTGACTGCTTCACCCAACTCTCTGAGTGTCGAGACAGTGGGGATAACTGGGAGGTAAACACTGGGTGGGTGGACTGCAGGGAAATCAATTCAATCAATGGATGAAATTAAAAGAAATAACTGCAGAAGTAGATTGATATAAACGAGGGGACAAAGAAGTGGGATGATAGAGCAGGGGGGAGCACGTTTACATTTCTGGCAAGCCAAAACTTTCCCCCCCTAAAACTGCACACTGATGAGATGAGATTAGAGAGAGAAAGTAGAGCCAGAGAGGGGGGGGGGGGGACTAGTGGGTTGACAGACAGAACTAACAGCACAGCGATTCTGTGTGTACAATTTGTGTGTGTGTACACTGTACAGTATGTGTGTAAGTGCATTGTGTCTGTGTATTTGTCCAGCAAGGGCAGAATCCATTTCTTCCGGCGCAGCGGCCGGTAAGCACTGTCGGCCGGTCCGTAGGTGTGTCGGCCCGTCCGTGATTAGGTCGGCCGTTCCGTGTTTACGTCGGCCGGTCCGTGTTTACGTCGGCCGGTCCGTGTTTACGTCGGCCGGTCCGTGTTTACGTCGGCCGGTCCGTGTTTACGTCGGCCGGTCCGTGATTAGGTCGGCCGGTCTGTGTTTACGTCGGCCGGTCCGTGATTAGGTCGGCCGTTCCGTGATTAGGTCGGCCGGTCCGTGATTAGGTCGGCCGGTCCGTGATTAGGTCGGCCGGTCCGTGTTTACGTCGGCCGGTCCGTGTTTACGTCGGCCGGTCCGTGTTTACGTCGGTCGGTCCGTGTTTACGTCGGCCGGTCCGTGTTTACGTCGGCCGGTCCGTGATTAGGTCGGCCGGTCTGTGTTTACGTTGGCCGGTCCGTGATTACGTCGGCCGGTCCGTGTTTACGTCGGCCGGTCCGTGATTACGTCGGCCGGTCTGTGTTTACGTTGGCCGGTCCGTGATTACGTCGGCCGGTCCGTGTTTACGTCGGCCGGTCCGTGATTACGTCGGCCGGTCCGTGATTACGTCGACCGGTCCGTGATTAGGTCGGCCGGTCCGTGATTACGTCGGCCGGTCCGTGATTAGGTCGGCCGGTCCGTGATTGGGAGGCGGTCCACCCCAGGAGGTTAGACGGGACAATAGTCCGATACGGGAGGGGAGGTGCGTGCGTGCGTGCGGGGGTAAATGTGTCAAGTCACGTGACCAATGGCTGTGCTACGAATATAATTATAATTATTATTATTATAGCTAACTTTATAGTTCCTGCTGTAAAACACTCAATCATATCGTTATCTTTCTTCCCCATATTCGTAGCACAGCCAGTGGTCACGTGACTTGACACATTTACCCCCGCCTGCCTGGTGTCTGTCTGTCTGTCTGTCTGTCTGCGTGTCTGTCTGTCTGCCTTCCTGTCTGTCTGTCTGCCTGTCTGCCTGTCTGTCTGTCTGTCTGCCTGTCTGTCTGCGTGTCTGTCTGTCTGTCTGTCTGCCTGCCTGCCTGTCTGTCTGTCTGTCTGCCTGCCTGCCTGCCTGCCTGCCTGCCTATCAAATAATTAAATATGTATTAATTCAATACGGCTATTTTTTTAAATATAATATACAATAATGATAGAGTCTAAAATGTAGCTATTGTGTCCATACACAATAAAGGCTACGAAAGAACATTATAAAATAAAAGTTTTTAAGTCTGCCATGAGCGGGATCCGTACCGGGTGCCACACGGAGCAATAAATCGAGAGGCATTTGCACAGACCCCTAGACTATTAGAAAGCCGTGACTTACCGAGGGAAGAAAGATAACGATATGATTGGGTGTTTTACAGCAGGAACTATTAAGTTAGCTATAATAATAATAATTCATATTCGTAGCACAGCCAGTGGTCACGTGACTTGACACATTTACCCCCGCACGCACGCACGCACCTCCCCTCCCGTATCGGACTATTGTCCCGTCTAACCTCCTGGGGTGGACCGCCTCCCAATCACGGACCGGCCGACCTAATCACGGACCGGCTGACCTAATCACGGACCGGCCGACGTAATCACGGACCGGCCGACCTAATCACGAACCGGCCGACCTAATCACGGACCGGCCGACGTAATCACGGACCGGCCGACGTAATCACGGACCGGCCGACGTAATCACGGACCGGCCGACCTAATCACGGACCGGCCGACATATCAAACGACCGGCCGACGCACCTACGGACCGGCCGACCCATCGCACCGGACGGACGGGACGTCGGCCGGAAGAAATGGATTCTGCCCTCCCTCTATTTGTGTGTGTGTGTATAACAGTATGTGCATTCGTGTGTGTTTGTGAGGTGGTGTTACACAGTCAATTCCTCAATCTTCAATTACCGGTAACCACTTGGCACATATGTACACATGTAGTACATATGTTACAACGCTCTCTTTGCCAACATATGAAAGATACTACAGTAGGTTACTAGGAAACCGATGAAAACCGTAGTGAACTGGAAATGAAGTCCGCCTCAATGTAAACAGATCTATTTAAATGCATTTATCTCCCATTATTTTCCCAGCCAAAACTAGCTTTATTAACGGCCCATAACTAAAGCGTCGATGATCGCAGCACACAATTTATGTTTCGGGTGAATTAAAATACGATCGCACAAAAATGTCCTTCTGGTTCCCGCCCCGGGGCCATAATTTTCAAAATAACGGTATGCACGGAAAAGACTGAAGTGGCATTGGTGGAAGAAATAATTAATTAATAGTGGCATGTCTCATTTAGCCATGCTAGTGGTTTTGACGAATAGTTCACAGTCACACACATAGTTGCTAAATCTAGCTTTACCATGAGATTGACCACGGTCTCAGTTTACCTGTATTTTATAAAGTCTGAGAGAGTTGCCTACGCCTCTCAGCCGTTATAAAATGCAAGGTAACCTGAGACCGCTTATTGCTTTATTAAACCCTACATGGTTTAGTTGACTAGAGTTTCCCAGGACTCGACTGTAGTATCCCTCTTAAGTTTTCATTCTTAACTAAACATCTTCACCCAAAATTGCAGATCAGTGTTGCGTAGTGACACGTAAGTGTGTAGATCTGCTGTATTTTCAATGGACGTCCACTGATTGTTTTTAATGCTTCTTGTGGTCAAATTTGAAACCAGGATTGTACTGTGTCGGGGTTGTGGGCATTATGTTTACCTGTAGTAGTATGCATAATAGTAAGCAATGCCTACAATTACATTACTGTTAGAATGAGATGACATGAATCTAAATTATGTGCTGTAATATCCCTAGAATGTACAATATTACAAATCGATGAGTCCACTTCTTTGCACCTGTACACCTGTGACAGCTGACTCTGATTCTGATAAAAGGCATGTTATTTTTTTTACGGAATCATAGTTTTAATTGTTATGCATTCTATAAATAACTTGAATAGCACGCACGCA